>NC_058132.1:468485374-468726665 GCF_016433145.1 Gracilinanus agilis | reverse complement strand
TATATATATATATATATATATATATATATATAAAAACAGGAAATTTTGGTGACCTGCAAATTCAATGAGTCAACAATGTGATAACGAAAGCAAAGAAATCTAATTCAATCCTGGGCTACATTTGGAAATGCATTTTCCATCTTGGAAAAAAATTACTCCAGTACTCTGCCTTCATATGATATCTAGATTACTATCATATCAATAAGCAAATATTGAGCTTTATTATGTATCAGACATTGTGCTAAGAACTACAGATGCCAAGAAAAAGGGAAAAAAAAGTTCCTACCTCATAATCAAATGAGTGAAGATAACACACATACAATTACATACAAACAAGATATAGGATGAGTGGGAAGTAATCTCAGGAGGGAAGGAACTTACATTAAGGCGGACCAAGAAAGACCACAGGCAAAGAGAAAGAACTCTCAGTGAATGTTCTCACTTTTCTTCAGCAAAATTTAAGGCAAAGCTCTCAGCTGAAGTAGGGGGTAGGGATCAATGAGATAGTTGAGGAAGTATGAAAAGGTTTGGAAGAGGCAAGTGGGATGTGAATTGATTAGGAAGGTATAAAAGGATGGCCTTGCTGCAGTGAAGGCCTAGTTGTGAGTATATAACAAATTTGTAGCGGGCATTGTCAATACCTTCAACAGGACATTATTAGAAACTAAAGAAGCAATAATGAGAATAATCTAAACCCAAGATTTGGCCAGATGAGATTAGAGTAGTATAGAGTTGAAATAGTTACCTAAGAATCAAGTCAAAGAATCAAAAAGAGTTTTAGACAGTGCAGGGGTGATTGCCTTGGTAAGAAGAGATGAAGGGACTGTAGATCACAGTGAGGATAAAGAAAAGGTCTGAATTTGTAAGGCAGAAAGATGAACATGGGGGGCAGCTGGGTAGCTCAGTGGATTGAGAACCAGACCTAGAGATAGGAGGTCCTAGGTTCAAATCTGGCCTCAGACACTTTCCCAGCTGTGTGACCCTGGGCAAGTCATTTGACCCCCACTGCCTACCCTTACCACTCTTTTGCCTTGGAGCCAATACACAGTATTGACTCCAAGATGGAAGGTAAGGATTTTAAAAATAATAATAAAAAAAAAAGGAAGATGAACATAGGAATAGGAAGGAGGAAAAAAGACCCTTAGCCAGCATAAGTAAGTCCTAGAAGTCTATATATAACAACTATCAGAATTTTAAAGAGATTATCAAAGTAAATGATGGTGGAAGAGAGTTTGGAAGTGGCAATGAGGAGCAAGAAATATTCTGATGGTCCCATCATGTCCAGTGAGTTGGGAAAATATAAGTGAAAGTACAGTCTGTATTAGAAATGGTGGCCAGTGTAACAATAAAGAAGGCCAGTAACTGATGTTTGATAGAAGAGGGATAGAGAAAATCTATGTGGTAAGTCTCTCTTCCAGCTCTCCCCTGGGGCCAAATATACACTGGGAGACTTTAAGGGGGTGTCACCCTGAAACTGGGTGACCTGGATGGTTGTGCAGCCCCACAGGAGTTGGGGGCAAGGCTTCCCTATAAGATGAAGTATGTGGTACCCCAATCCGATTCCAAATAAGGATGGGGTTCACACAAACCTTCCTCAATCAGTTAATTTCATAGCAGATGGTTTGACTTCAAGATGGAGGCAGCCAGACTAAGCTGTGGTTCCCCTCTCCCTTGTTGTCTCTCAGGCACTCTGGAATCCTATCTGACTGATGAATGGCTTTTATTATTCGCAATTCAGGGATTGGGGAAAGGGGTGAAGGGCAGAGAGATTTTGGAGTGCCCTCTTCACTATTCCTATAGGGTCCATCACTTAGGTGGGAAACACAATGGTTCCCACTTCTTAGCTTCTTCCCCTGCTTCTTCTCCTTCTATTTCTATTTCTATTTCTCTGTTTCTATCCTTTCCTATACTTGTAAGTTTTGACTGAAAAGGGTCTCTCAGCAAAGTTGGGAATGGGTGAAGGAGACTAAGAGATTGCTTCCAAATGGAGTCCAAAACTTAGCTAACTCGATGGTTGAAGTCTTGATAGGTGAGATGCAATGAAGTGGCTTTGATCAGGGAATCAGGGTTTCAATTTCCAAAGAAAGATCCTCAGGAAGCCCTCAGGACTGGATCTGAGCTGGGTTGTCCTCCTCCTTCCTCTTCCCAATCTTCTGCTGAAAGACCTCTCCTCTTCCTCCTTCCTCCTCCAAGAAATTCCCAGAATTCTCTCTCCTCTCAACTGTCAGCAACTGTCAGCAACTGCCTTCTCTGGCTCCTTTTGTCCCATCCCCCTTCCTTTCACAAATCCCATCCTTACACCAGGGATGCCTAATTTAAAGTCGGAGGACTTGGGTTTTAAACTAAATTATTCTACTTACTAACTCTGTGACCTTAGGCAAATTTCTTAACTTTTCTGAGACTCAGTTTATTTGTCCATTAAATAAGGGAGTTGCATTAGGTGGTGGCTTATATTCCTTCTAGCTCTAAATCTTGTGATACGTATCTGAGGCATCATGTGTCTACACTTCTTTCTGAACAAGAGAGAAAGATTAGGACTTTATAAATGGAGGCTTCAAAACTAAAGTAAAGCACATGTCTTTCAAAAAAGATAAAAACTTCATAAAGGTCCTAAAAAGGATGGCAATCCAATCACTTGAATAAATGGAACCTAAATATTTCTGATAACCATCCAGAATCTTGATGCCAGTGCCAGCATACTTCTACCCTTTGGGAAATGAATAATAAAATTAAAATGGTCATCTGACTCTTGTATTTACTGCTATGTGAAGTTTATTCAGGCTACATTATCTTTTTAAGACTTGGAATAATATCTTTCAAATTAGTATACTAAGGGGAGTTGCAAGGTTGGTTACTGTATCTATTTGTGGTTAACTAGCACCATTTTCTTTCTTCCTTGCCAGAGTATGATTCCAATTAAAAAATTTCTATCTCATCTTTCATTGCTGCCTTTCCCCTATACTAATTCTTATTAGCACCCTGTTTATTGACTGGCCTTGCCTATCATCACTAACTCTTTTCTCCTCAATCTTTCTGGATAGAGAGAACATACCTTATAGCACAATCTAATCACTTCTGTAATGGGAAAAGTAAAATAAAGACATTATTGATATTACTATCTTCACATTTCTTTTAGTAAGAGGGGGGAGAAAGAAGAAGCAAGAAATAAGAGATAGAAAAAAGTTTGAAAACCACACAAAATACATTTGACAAGAAATCAATGAGAATGAAAGTCTAAATTTCCTGCAATCATCACATGTTTTAAGTTAAAAATGAATTGCCCAGTAATTGCCAATATAATTGATGGCTGCTATTTAAAAGGTCATGTCATGACTTGAGAATAAAACTTAGCTCAATTACAATAACACATTCTGACTTGTATATAAATGGTGGTGTAGTAGTCTGATGAAAAAGAAATTACTGAATCTGTCATGTCAACTTCTAAAGCAGGGCACTATTTTAGTAAGCACAAAAGTTTGCTAAACTTTGTACTGTGAACCTTCACTAGATTTATAAGCCTCTAATGACCAAGATTCTCTCCCTAAGTTAATTCACTAAGGATCTCTAGCCTGCTGAGCTGTCTTAACTGGTAAATGAACAGAAATTCACCTAATCCACAATATCTAGCAGGCCCCAGGCTATGCTTCATGTTCACCTACCCCAGATTGTTTGTCATTTTCTTTGTTACATCATATATGGTCCTCACATCCCCTTTCCATATCTTCCTCTAAGAGTCATGATCAAATCAATATATCTTGATCAAATGCTTCTTGAATCAATTGCTTCTTTAAAGGTTTAATAATCAACTGTCTTACAGCTTCTTTCTATTCCTGGCACTCCCTAGACCAATGATGGCAAACCTTTTAGAGATGGAGTGCCAGGCCCTGCCCCCACCCCACCTCACCCACTGATTCCCCCCTTAACCTAGACAGGAGGGAGGAAGCACTCTTATTGGGCTGCTGGGCAGAGGGGAGGATAATGTAGAAAAACATCCTCAGCACAGGGGAAGAGGGGAAAGTGAGTGGTCCAAGCTCTCTGCTCCTCTCCAGTTCTACCCCATGAGCCACCTACCTTACCTCCGGTGTACTCCCATCCAGCTGCTGGGTAAAGGAGCCGGGATGTGAAAAAAATGTCATCAGGCCCAGTGGAGAGGGGGAGGGGTGCAGCTCTGCCTGAGTTCCTCTGCTTTTCTAGGAATGAACTGAGGGGTAGGGAGTGGGGTAGAAGAGGGAGGGTGGCTGTGTTCCCATAGACAGTGCTCTGCATGGCATCTTTCACACCCATGCCATAGGTTTACCATTACTGCCTTAGACTAAGGTTCCCTTCCCTGGTCACAATGGGGATTGTCTCTTCCATGCAAACATAAGCTTCTTGAAGGAATGGTCAGTGGGATTTTTATATCTGAATTCCTAACATATAGAATATCTGACAATCCATAGTAGGCACTTAACAAATACTTTTCATTCATGCACGCAATCTAATCAAAGTACAGTATAGTTAATATGATGAAAAGAAAATAGTTAAATGACCAGTCATTCACTGTATCTTTAACAATGCCTTTTGCAGAACAGTTCAATATTAGTTGAAAGAATTAATACAATTAGAAATGCTTTATCAGTGGGATGCCTCAAATTGCATCTTCATGTAAATTCTCTTCACAAAGAGTCCTAGTCTATCTTTTAAAGAGGCAACATAGCTAACTCTTATCTACTGTAATGGGGAGAATTTGAGGAAAGGTGTGTGGTAAAAGGGAATTTGAAGGGAAGTTGTCAGGGACTTGCTAGGTAAGTAATATGGGTTACAGGTAGGCTGGAATAAGGAGATTCAGGATATAATATGGGCTGAAGTCAGGGAGTATAGCATTGAAGGGAACAAAGATCTTCAGGGAGAGGAGGAATTAATCTAAACAGGCAAAGACAGCAGGGCTTATAGACTAGGACTTAGACTTAAAGACAAACTGAGGGAAATAGACTGAACTGAAATTAACTACAGGCTTTAGTTAATTTCACAGGAAGGGACTTGTTTTGAAGTTACACCTTCCTTCAAGATGGATATCCGGCTTCCCTTCAAGCCCAGAGTATGTTGGATCTTTCCCTCTTCTTCCCTCTCTTAATAATTAACTGTCAAATTAACTAACAGGTCTGTTGAAACATAAAAGGGTTTATTGTCTTTAAGGATGATTTGTCAGGAAAGTGGATTGAGGAAGCCCTAACAGATTTTTACAGGAACCTCAGGTGGGGGAAGGGAGGCAGAAATAGAGTCTCAGCAAGGTCCTGCCTTAGCTCAGCTCTCAAAGTGCTCTTGATGTTTAAAGGGAATAAAATGATGACTAACCAATTTCTTTAGATAAAATACTGCCAAATTATAGTTAAACCCCTCACAGATTTGAACTACTCTCTAATTTACTCTCCTTATTAACTCCACAGACATTTAAGGTAAGGGAAGGAAGGTAGGAAATAAGATAGGATATGGAAATACAAAGGGTTTATCTAAACTAACAATTCTTAAATAAATATTCCAAAGCTAGGCTAAAATCTCAATTCTTCAGATAGGCAAGGAAGCAGCTCAGCTGGTCTGATTCTCTCTCCACGAGATCCCCAAACCAACTGCCTTCTCTCCCTCAAGATTCTAAACTCCGAACTGATTTCAGAACTCAGCCAAAGCTTGAAAAAAAAACTATCATGACCCCCCTCTCTCTGTACTACACTACTTAGCCTACCTTTCTTTAGTAAGCAAAAGGACTGACAACATAAGTTCCCATTACAGTAGCATTTAAGGGCACCTTCATTCTACTCCCACCCACATGCTCCCAGTTAAAAGCAGGTTCTACTCTTCTCATACAACTAATTATGGAGGATAAGAAACTTAAAAGTATACTTTACAGAAGGGAAATAGTGTATGTGGGGACCAATAGAGAGAAAAAGGAGTGTGGAATAAGGATCATACCTGAATGTGGAATACAACAAAGTGCCAAAGGTTCTGACAATGAAGATGTATGTTGCTGTGTGGAAGAAAAGTCTCATGTAAGTTTTAAAGAATAAATAAAGCTAATCTTCATTATAAAGTTCCTTAATAGGCAACTGATGAGGTGATTCTATTTTTGAGTAGTGAGGAAGCACAAAGAGAAGAGGCAAAAGATGTGACATATTTCTCTAAATTTAAGATAGCTATTATGTAATTCATTATATACTAGAAACAGGAAAGCAAGAGAAAAGGAAAGATTAAAATTTTGTGTACTGATGAATTTATCTAGGAGAAAGAGCAAATGACTCAGGGCAGATGATGATTTTTTTTTATACTATTTGGTCATTAAAATATTTTTAAACCAACATAATCACTTCTATAAAAAAGATCCTTTTGACATAACAGAAACTTAGCCTCTAATGTATTTCTTTTTCTTATGGACATTACCTACTAATTTCCTATTTTCCTTTTCTATTTCTCTTTTGTCATATAAGTTTTTAAAAAGAGAAGCTTAAAAGTTCTCTGGGAGATGATTAGTATATGATTCTCTTTAAAGAAAGGAAAGAGTATATGGTTGTTTTATATATATTACATATATATATATATGCATACATATATTTTTCCTTCTTTATCTGTATATTACCTACATTAGCAATGGGTACCAGACTAAGGTTTACAAAAACTAATGATTGCACCATGCAATAATTTGGTGACTAACAGGAAAATCATTTGTTCTGTAAAACTAATTCCTAAATTAATTGAAGTTTCAATAACTTACTTAGATATTGATTTTAACTACATATGTATAAATTGAGTAGTCTGTAAAATGTGTCTGGTATTTTAAAACCTATTTAACAGGTGGATAATCTCAATTTACAGTTTTCCCACACAGAAAATAGCTTTAAAAGATAAAAAAAAATTTTCAATTTTACATCTAAAATTATTTCCTAAATTCCCTCTTAAATGATTTAAGATTCATTATGAAAAAGGTAACTATAGAAGTTATGCATAAAAACTGCTGCTATGAATATTTCCAAGATTTTATAATATAATCATAACCCCCAATTGTATTTCTCTAAGACATATAACACAAGAATAATTAAAGGATATTTACTAATATGCTTTGTAATTTTTTTAAAAATAATGTCTCTAAGGTTTTTAGAACCATTCGTGCTAAAGAGCAAAAAAAAATTATTAATTCTATGTCTACTTTTATAAATAAATAGTTTTAGGTCATTAGGCAATGACCAATATAACTATAGTTTAAAGAGTAAACTATTTTTTAAAAAACTTTAATTTTAACTATAATTTACAAAACCAAACTCCTGACAAATAAAAATAAAAAAGCAATAATTTCCACCTGTAAGAAATTTAACTGGTCCCTTTGATAGAAATAGGGGAGGGGTAGGAGGAAGGGGCAATGTCTGAAATGGTACAAAAGGAAATCAAATAAAATTTAAATGAATGAAAAAATGAACTTATTTCTAGTAATTGTAAATATCATGATGAACTCCTAAAAATGATAAAAACTTATTTGAACTTATTGCAATTTTAAAAAATATTATATAGGGGGCAGCTGGGTGGCTCACTGGATTGAGAGCCAGGCCTATAGACAGGAGGTCCTGGGTTCAAATCTTGCCTCAGATTTAAACTTCCCAGCTGTGTGACCCTGGGCAAGTCATTTGACACCCCACCCCCACCCCCATTGCCTAGCCCTTACCACTCTTCTGACTTGGAGCCAATACACAGTATTAACTCTAAGACAGAAGGTAAGGGTTTAAAAAAAAGTTATATAACAGCATGTTACAGAGTGTAACTGAGGTCAGGGAAGGAAACATTTAATAAAATTAAAAACAAGAGTGTTCTCCTGTACCTTTACTCCCAACCTACCCCTCTTCCAAAACCCCTAACTAAGTTTATGTAAAATACTATGTTACAGATCCATGCAAGATAGAATACTATGATGTCTTATCCTCCTCCTTCCTATTGATTTGTAATATGTCCTTAATTCAATTAGTCAGTTGTTTTGCACCATACTTTCTACACAAAATAAGAAATCTCTTTTAGTTCAGATACTGTGAAACTTAACAAAATTAATTATATTCCGCTGAGCTGCATGGTAAATGATATTGACAGAGTCCAGTGGTGATATTACAGAAAAATAAAGAAATGCTTGAAATTAATGATGGGTGCTTTTAAAGCAATTAAAGGATACAGAACCAGAAGGGATCATAGAAGCTATCTACTAGGGTATCTAATAATTATACTTTATGGAATTTTGCCTTATAACTATGTACATAATTTTTAATCAGCTTTCAAAAGGAGGAAATATTATAGTGCTGAAGAAAAAAGAAAAAAAATACACCATACAAGGAGAAAAAGTTATGTTTTTGCTATCCCTGACCATAGCATAATAGTTAGGGATTTGGGTTATCTTCTCTACTTAAAAGATTTCCATTAATTGACAATGTTCTTGGGCAATTCTTCCTTTACCTCCTGAACACAATTCTTATTTTTGAGAGGCCTGGGAGGTTGTTAGGATTGGACAAAATGTCCACAATCCCATCTTGATGGCTACATGTTGCAGAACTCTCATTTTGGTCTTTTGTTGTTGTTGTTGTTGTTTATTGTTTTGCTATTTATGTTTAATATTTACATTTTGGTTACATTAAACAGTGATGTTTTGTGACACTATATTAAATAAACAACAATAACAAAAAATGACCAGAGTACCTTAGGCTCCTTTTCTCTTAACCACAAAAAAAGAACTTTCTTCCACAAGGGGGAAAAAAACCTCATTAACATCACAAGGTGCAGATTCTCTAAGTCATCAATAGTCCTAAATAAGTCTCTCCACAATAATTCTTACACAGTTCGGGAAAACAAACATAAAATTCCAAATCTCACAAGGGATTCCATTAACAAATTTTACAAGTGAATTAAAAACACAGCTACAGAAACAGTGTATGAAAGTAAACTGTAAGAAACATTTCCTTTAGTCAGACTACTTGTAAATTACAAAAATGAAATGAAATCCAAAATAGTAGGAGCAAAAACAACAAAAATTAGTCTGTCTTCCTTAGTTACTACTTGTATTGTTACCTTATTTTCTAGTGACAACCAATATATCAATCAATAAACATTTATTAAATGCTTAATATATGCTAGGCACTGCTAAATGCTAAGAATACAAAAAAAAAAAAAAGGGAGGGGGGGCAAGGCAATCCCTTTCCTCAGAGAAATAACAATCTAATAGGGCAGTTCGCATACAAACACACATATACAAATATATACAGAGAATAAATGGGAAATAGTTAACTGAGGGAAGGCACTAGAATTAAGAAGGGTTGGTGCAGTTTTCCTATAGAAGTTGGGATTTGGGTTGAGACTCAAAGAAAGTAAAATAAGTCAAAAGTCAAAGCAAAGGAGGGATAGCATTCCAGACTCAGAGAACACCCAGAGAAAAAACCCAGATCCAAGAGCTGTAGTGCCTTGTTAGTTGTAACAGCTAAGAGGCCAATATCAGTGGATTGAAGAGTATGGGGAGGAAAGTATAAGCAGCCTGCAAAAGGGAGGGAGCTAGATCATAGAAGGTTTTGAATGTCAAATTGAGCATGTTGTATTTGCTACTGGGGGTAATAGGAAGCCACTTGAGTTTAATGAGTAGGGAGGAGATATGCTCCTAACATGTATTTTAGGAAAATCACTTTAGTGGCTAAATATAGGATAGAGTAGAGTAGGAAGAGACTTGAGGCAGACAGACCCACCAGCAGGCTATTGCAAGGTATAATGTGATGAGGACCTGCATCAAAATGGTGGCCGTGTCAAGAGAAACTGTGAGCCTTATCATCTTTCTACCACAGAAAAATTGAATCATAGGAACATTAAAGTTGAAATCTAAAAGATTATTTAGCCATTAAACACAGTCTGAAGGAATCGGGACCCATCCAGCCTTTAGAAAACTTTAGGCCTAATTCCTGCTTTCGGATTTTGAAAAACTATGAAACAGAAAGGATTTTAGGTTTATTTTGTGAGTCAAAAGAAGTAATTAAGACCAATGCATAAAAGTTACAAAGAAGAGTTCTAGTCATTATAACAAAAACTAAAAATGAAATGGACAGCTTTGCGAAATACTGCACTGTTATTGGATATATATAGGCTTTGTGACCACTTCTCAAGTATATTAGGGATATTACTAAAATGAGATAGATTAGATAATCCATGAAGTCTCCATAAGTATGGAACTTTATAGTATGTGATTTACTGTGTGGGATGACATAGAACCACCATCCACCCAAATTATAATTACAAACCTGGAGTCAGAGAGTGGATAGCAGAAAATGCAGTCTTTATTCTTACTCATGAGTAAGGGGCCACACCCTAATGGCAATGCCCAATACATCATGGTACAGATACAAGCATTTTATAGATTCCTGATGGAAGGCCCCTCCCCTCTGTCCTGGACCCCATGGTCTGGGGGCCCAATTTATAATCTAGGCTTGAAAGTCTAGCCAATTAGAAAACAAGTTACCCAGCAGGAATCTTGTCAGATCCTTTTTTTTTTTTTTTTTTTTTTGAGGGTGGGGAGAGTTATGGAGAGTGTAAGAATAAGGCAAGCTCTGACATTTTGGAAAACTGCCATATAATGCTGGGGGTGAAGAGGAGCTTAAGTGACTGTTGGAATAGCAGAGACTTCTGGGAGAGTAGGAGAGGGAAACCCAACCGGGGTCTTTTGGGGTTGGAGAAAAAAGTTGTGAATCCAGGCTCTGAGATCCCCTGAAGGGGCCATTTGGGTTTCCTGATCTGGAATAGAAGGCCTGCTCCCATGACATCTTATCTTCCTGAAATTCACTTATATCACCAACAGCATTAACCAAGTTTGGGGTTACTGGACTTCCTTTGGGTAGCCGTTCCCTGAACTCCACTTGCCTTGGGCTTTGTTTGCCCAGCTGTATCCCACCTAGACTTATAGCAAATATAGCTTACAGGAAATATTATTAGTGGGTTTTGTAACATACAGGTCCCTTTTTCCTTCTTTGATCTTTTTTTGCTGGATCAAAGGTATGCAGATTTATAGGCTTTTCAGTAAATTCCAAATTATTCTTCAAAATAGTAGGATCAGTTTACTACTCAACCAAGAGTTCATTAATGTAACTATTTTCCCTCATCTCCTCCAGTATTTATCTTTTCTGATAGGTTTGAGGTGGTACCTCAGTGTAGGTTTAATTTGCCTTTCTGTAATCTATAGTGATTTCAAGCATTTTTTCATATGACTATAGAGAGCTTTGTCTTTTTCTTCTGAATATTGCCTATTTATCAATTGTGGGAGTTTATTTTTATAAACTTGATACAGTTCCCTATATATTTGAGAAATAAGGCCTTTATCAGAGAAATTTGCTGTAAAATTTTTTTACTTTACTTCATTGTCTATGGTGCCTTTTCAGCAAAATGTAGTTTCCTGATAATCTTTTTCAACTGGGTCTAATTTTGCTTTTGCTTTGTCTAAGATCATGATTGCCACTCTTCCCCTCTTCATTTAGCCAAAGCATAATAGATTCTGCACCAGCCTTTTATGTCAACTCTATGTGTCTTTCTGTCTAAAGTGTCTCTTGTAAACAACATATTGTTGGATTCTGGTTTCTAATCCATTCTGCTGTTCTATGAGTTAGCTCAACTCCTTTTTTTCCCCTAATGGCTTACAGTATCCTGATTTGGATAGCACTGCATCAATTTATATATCTGGAATTTACTATTTTCCCCTATTTGAGCTTTTAGAGACTATCTATTTTCTATGATTTTTCATATTCCCCCTAAGGTAATCCTAAAATAATATCTATATGCTCTATCTGTGCATTTGGGGCTTAAGAACTAGAAAAAGTTCATATATCCTCTACTGAGTAAAGTTAATTCCCTCTTGGCCATTTTTATTTTGACTTTTCCAACTGAAGAAAATGAGAACATAAGCTTTAAAGTTAATAGACATGTAGAGATCATCTGGCCTATCCATGATACAGAAGGAAGCAAAGTAAATGTTGAATGGTCATGGTTTCTTTTTCCTCTGATAATATTATCAATAATCTAATGAATTGATGATTAATTTGTAAAATTTGTATTTGCCACTGGTTACAGACTACTTCTAAGTTTGATTTGTTTTTGTTTGTTTCTTTGTTTTAAATCAATCATTTAAAAACTGAATTCAACAAAGAACCCCCTACATATTTTGGACTTTTTGTGTTTATTTTATCATACTGTTAGAATCTCAATTTTTAGACAGCATCTGTATCTCTGGACTTTACTTTCCTTTTAAAGATTCATACCTATTTTCTTCTGAATTTCTGAAGTCTAGAGTACATATCTGAATATGCCCAAATTTCCTTTCTTTGGCTATTACAAACTTAGGTGACATAGTCATTTTTATCAAAGGTTACCATTATTTCCCTAATTAGCTCTTACTTGGAGAGAATTAAGTCCAGAGTAGTAGTTCCTTTCATTGTTTCCTCAACCTTTTTAGGCATGAAATGTCTGCTAGGCAAGTTAAGAATTCCTAAGATGCTCTGCATTCAATGGAATGGATAGTTGAAGTACCCCCATGAATGCCATTATTTGCTTCTGTACCATTTTCTTTTTATGTTTTTTTCTTCTTTAAGTGAATTATTCTAAATAACTATGGAATAATTGAAACTATTTATACAATAAAGTATGATTAGCACAAATTATTTCCCATAAACCACATAAGTTGCAGTTTGAGTATGGTTTGACCAGGAATACATGTTGAAAGGTATTCTACATCTTTCCTCTTGCCCCAAACAATAATATTCTATTACATAGGAAAAATATAAAACTGAAACAAAATTAATTCAAGAATAAAGTTTATATTTTATTGAATGAAAATGTTTAAATATGTTTTTTGGGTCTACAGCTCTCAAAGGTTACTTTTTTCAAATCTTTCCTGCTTTAGTCAAATTAGGACAATATGAGAAAACAATATTAAACATGAAACTGGTTAACTGAAAAAGAGTAATAGTCTGAAATATGTATAGTTTGAGTAAGCAGATGGGAAAAGTTACATAAAGGGACGATTAGGACAATTTAGCATTCTTTAGGAGCATAAATCCTACATGGAACACACTGGAATAAAAACATAGGAAGCCAGCTCAATAATAATTGCTATCAGATTTTGCCACAAAGATTTATACTAGGAAAAGGAAATTAACAAAATATGGGATGAAAGGGAAACTAAAACACAAAATTTAAATTGGGAGGGATCATTAAATTTAACTCAAAAAAAAAAGAAATAAACAAAATCCAAATGTCAACTTATTCACTTTAATAATTGAAAAGATAGTATTTACCATATCAAAACTTGATATCCCAACCTTCTCTTCTTTGACGGGGGAAAAGAATGTTTTTTCTTTTTAAATATGTTTAATGCCTTTTGTCATATTCATTTCCCATCTGGTCTTGGATTAAAAAAAAATTGAGGAGAGAATTTCCTTGACTTACAGATTTCTTTCTCTTCAACTGGGCTAGTTAAAATTTCTTATTTAATATTCTGTAAATTTGAGAATTTCATATTTTAATCTATTCATTAATTCCATTTAACATCAGTTTTGTGAGTATATAATTAAGTAACTCTAATAATTTTCTTTATTTCTCTTTCATTTATTATGAATCATATTTCCTTTTCAATCTTGACAATTTAATAATTTTCTTTCCTTTAAATTAAATTAGCTAAATGGGTGTCTATTTTAGTTTTACAAACCAAGTCTGAAGAACCAAACCCCACTCCACCCAAAAAAAAAAAAAAACATAATAAAAACCCAGCAAATTTAACCTTTACACCAAGTGGATGTTCAGGTTTTTTTTAATTTGTCTTGTATTTTTAGATCTATTTTTATGTTTAGTTGGAATTTTTTACTTATTACTTTTCTATTAATCTTAGTTATTAAATCCAATATATTGATTGGTTTTTTCCTTACTATTGCTGTTGAAAGGATAAAGAAACATTGTCCCCTGATACATATAGATAATCTTTTCTGCTCCCATTCTGTAATCACCAGAGATTTAGAATATCTAGATTTTTCTAAAATTCTATCCAGGTCCTTACCCTCTTTTTTTGAGTTTTATTTTCTGTTTTTGTTTCCTGTTTTTTTTTTCTTTTTTTCCCCCTTTTTGGATTTTGTTTTGTTAGAACTCTTTAGGTCTGAAAGGAATCCACTGATATCTTCAACTATTATTGTTTTGCTATCTATTTCTCCTCACAAGTTGATTAACATTGCCTTTAAGTATTTAAGTACTATGCCACTCAGTGCACATAATTACTGCACAGGAATCAACCAACCAACTGGCTTTTATTATACAACTACTACATGCTAGTCCCTCAAATTATTATCTTAGGAAATCTTTGATGGATAATAAAAAACTACATGGGATCCTTTGCTGCCTTTAATTATTTTTTAAAATTATATTCCTGGGTGGTGAAAGTGATAACACAATACAAAGCAGGATTGGGGAAAAAAGGATGGTTGGTTAAAGTAAAACATTGGTGTATATGCACTAAAACAGTAGATCTATACAATGGTTAAAGTATGTACATATATACAACTGGCATGGTAGATAATTGGACATAGAAGCTCCTACATGCCTAGATCACTAACAGTTATATCACAGGCTCAAAAATAATTTCTAAAAAGAACCAATTAGTATGGCTCAATAGTCAAGTTGTCAAACTCGAACTCATAGGCTAAAGCCAATCTCCAGAGAGGCCCAATCAAATTAAGATATAATTGGAAAAAGTTTAACAAAATACATGAAAATACATCATAATGACAATTTGTGCTTTATAAAAGTTAATATTGTAAGGATGGAATGATGTGCAAAGGAGATAGAACCAAAGGAGGAGAAGGCAGTTGCTGGCAGTTGAAACGAGTGGAAGATTCTGGGGAATTTCTCCCAGGAGGACAAGGTGGAGGGGTCTTTTGGCTGAGGGATGGGATGAGTGAGGAGGGAAAAACCCAGCTCTGATTGGTCCGGAGGCCTTGCTGAAAATCTTTCTCTTGGAAATTGAAACCCTGATTCCCTGATGACAGATATTTCATCACAATTCATCCTTCAAGACTACAACATTCTAGTCAGCTAAGATTTTGGACTCCATTGGAAGCAATCTCTTAGTCTCCTTTACCATTGCCCATTCTTATTGAGAGACTCTTTTCATTCAAAGCTTACAATTATAGGAAAGGATAGAAATAGAAATAGAAAGGGAAGGAGGGGAGAACCTGAGGAGTTGGAACCACTAGGGTTCCTATCTAAGTGACGGACCCCATAGGAATAACAAAGAGGGCATCCCCAAAATCCCTCTGCCTTTCACTCCTTTCCTCAATCCCTGTAATTTTATTTGTGAATAAAAGCCATTCAACAGTCAGATAGCATTCCAGTGTGTGGAAGAGACACATAAGGGAAAGGGGAACCACAGCTTGGTCTGGCAGCCTTCATCTTTGTGCCAGACCATGCACTGGGAAAATAACTGACCTCAGGAGAGGTTTAAGTGAACCCCATCCTTATTTAGGATTGGATTGGGGTACCACATACCTCCTCTTGTAGTGAAGTGTCACTCCCAACTCTTGAGGAGTGGCACAACCATCTAGGTCACCCAGTTTTGGGGTAACACCCCCTTAAAGTCTCCCAGTGTATATTTAGCCCCAAGTGAGTGCCGGAGGAGAGAGTCACCACAGACACACTCTCTCTCTCTCTCTCTCTCTCTCTCTCTCTCTCTCTCTCTCTCTCTCTCTCTCCCCCCCTTCTATCAACATCCATTCTTCGAAAGGCCCCCCTTTTATTGTTACAATTTGGGACTTCCAGGATAAGATGGCTTCAGAGTAGAAGCAGGATGCTTACTCTCCTTACCACCAGCCAATACATGATACCTCAAAAGGACAAAAAAATCCAGATGAACGAAGAGACTCCACAATAGGGTAAGAATCAAAGGTACAAGGATTTGGGCATTTCCACGCTATAAGAGGGTGAACTAGCTCCCACAAAAACGTGAGCAGATCAATCCTCCACCACCTATGGTGCCAGAGTCAGAGCCAGCTCCAGCGTGACAGAATTACAGCGAGTGTGGAGCAATAGGTTTTTGCCAGCTGTCTAAGAGCACCATGGACCTATCCACGAGAGCAGCTAGACTTGAGACCCCAGGAGGCTAAAGAGTGGGGACCTTAGGTATGGAGACAGAGCTGAGAGGGGAGGCAGACAGTAGAAGCTGCACCCAGAGACGACTTGGAAAAGTAGCCTCAGGCAAAAACTGCTCTGGAGCTCCAAACACAGAGCCTGCCCTCCACTCTCAGACTTCTGGCTGGGAAGGAAAATCAGCATAGTGATGGCAAGCAATGCCCAAGAAATAATCACCAGAAAGAACAAAAGAAAGGTACTGACCCTGCATAATATTTACGGAGAAAAAAATCCAGATCACAAAGGAAGCAGCAGAGGAGGACAAACAAGTAAACACATCCAAACCTTCCCCCAAAAATGGAAATTTGTCACAAGCTTTTGAAGAGTTCAAATCTGAGATCATGAGAAAGGTGGTAAATATTTAGCAAGAAAAGTGAGAAATAGCTCAAAAAGAAATTAACAGTTTAAGAGATAGAAACTCCCAATTAGGGAAAGAAGTACAAAAATCTAATGAAATGATAATCAAATTGAAGATCAAAATTAAACAGCTGGAAACCATAAAAAACAGGACAGACCAAAATGAAAAGGAAAATCAAAAGATTATAGCAGAAAACCAGTTTTTAAAGAACAGAATCCGGCAAGTAGAAGGCAATGATCTTGCAAGACAGCAAAAATTAATAAAGCAGTCAAAAGAATGACAAAGTAGAAGGAAACATGAAATATCTCACTGAGAAAATTAAGGACCTGGAAAACAGATCTAGAAGATACAATTTAAGAACCACTGGTCTACCAGAAAACCCAGAAATCAACAGGAACCTTGACGTCATACTACAAGAAATTATCCAAGAAAACTGCCCTGATGTTCTTCAACAAGAGGGCAAAATAGACATTGAAAGAATCCACAGATCACACTCTACATTAAATCCTCAAAAGACAACCCTCAGGAACATAATTGCCAAATTCAAAAGCTTCCAAGCTAAGGAAAAAATTTTACAAGAAGCCAGGAAGAGACAATTCAGATATCAAGGAACACCAATCAGGATTACACAGGATCTAGCAGCCTCCACACTACGAGTCCTCAAGGCCTGGAATACGATATTCAGAAAGGCAAGAGAATTGGGTCTACAACCAAGGATCACCTACCCATCAAAACTGACCAAATGCTTCCACAGGAAAGTATGGGTATTCAACAAAATAGAAGATTTCCAAGTATTTGTAAAGAAAAGACCAGAACTAAGCAGAAAGTTTGATATCCAACCACTAAATTCAAGAGACACATGAAAAGGTAAATCAGAAAGAGAGAGGAAAGAAAAAAAATTGTTTTTAATTTGCTTTTTTAAGGGCTTCAGTAAGATCAAATTACTTGTATTCCTATATGGAAAAATGATATGTGTAACTCTCAAAAATTATATTCACTATTATAGTAGATTAGAGAATATAGTATATTATAGAAGAATTATAGTAGATTAGAGAATATAGTATATTATAGAAGAATTATTCATAGGGAGAGGTTGGGGTACTAAATTGTCTAAGACAATATGCATTAAAAAGGGAGGGATACAAAATGGCACCAAGAGAAACTTGAAAGAATATGAAAAATAGGATAATCTAAACCACACAAAGAGGCACATAGGAAGGGGAGGGGATGATTCCTATTATAAGAAGGAGAGTAAGAGAGTGTTCATAGTTAATACAACCTTACTCTCAGTGTAATCAATTCTCAGAGGGAAGAGCAGCTAGATCCATTGGGATATCGAATTCTATCTTACCCTACAGGGAAAGTCAGAAGGGGAAAAATCCAAGGTGGGTAGTGGGACAGGGAGATCAAAAAGGGAAGGAAAGAGAAGGAGGGGAGATTTAATAGACCCTAAAAAAATAATAAGAGGGGAACAAAAGTAAAGGGCAGAAAGGGAAATAAACTAAGGGGGAAGATAAGGGGGACTAATTAAAAGCAAGCCACTGGTTTAAAAGAAAATAGTGAAAGAAGAAAGAACAGAACTAGGAGAGGATATCAAATGTCAGGGAATACATAGATGGCAATCATAACTCTGAATTAATGGCATGAACTCACCCATAAAATGGAATCAAATAACAGACTGGATTAGAAAACAAAATCCTACCATATGTTCTCTACAAGAAACACATGAGGCAGGTAGACATACACAGAGTAAAGGTAAAAGGCTGGAGCAAAATCTATTGGGCTTCAACTGAGGGGAAAAAAAGGCAGGAGTTGCAATCATATCTGAAAAAGCCAAAATAAAAATGGATCTGATTAAAAGAAATAGGGAAAGTAATTACTTCCTGATAAAAGGCAGTATAGACAATGAGGAAATATTAGTACTCAACATGTATGCACCAAATGGTATAGCATCCAAATTTCTAAAGGAGAAACTGGCAGAGCTTAAGGAGGAAATAAAGAGTAAAACTATATTAGTGGGAAACATGAAACTTCCTCTATCAGATCTAGATTAAATCAAACCAAAAAAATAAATAAGAAAGAGGTAAAAGAGGTGAAATCCTAGAAAAATTAGAGTTAATAGATATGTAGAGAAAAGTAAATAGGGACAAAAAAGGAATACACCTTCTTTTCAGGAGCACATGGCGTATTTACAAAGACTGACCATGTACTAGGGCATAGAAACATGGAAAATATAAGGATGATATTAGAAAATAAGTATTCTTTTATTAGTTTAAAGTTAAGAAGTAGATAAGCTGGCTTGAGAAAGAATTGGAGTTTCAAATAGAGCTGAGAGAGAATGTTAATTTCAACTGGTGGCAGTTATAACCATTATTTCTATGATAGTTACACTCTCTGGGTGTGGCATTCTAGGACTGGGGTTCTGGCAGTTGACAGGGACACACTCAGCTTCTTTCTCTCTCAGAGCTGCAGAAGGTAACACATTTGCCTCTATCTATATCTGTCTGAGGGAAATACTTGAAGTAGTGGAGTGTTTTCTTTTCCTACTTGGGAAACACTATTCGTTTATCTGTTACTGTCTATAGATTGGTTAAACTATGTAAAGACCAAACAAAACCTGGTCGTTGGTTTGGACTCTGAGTCTAAAGGCTCAGAGTCCTAATCTGATTCTTGTGGTTATCTTTAGAACTTAAAAGCAAAGTTAAGAGCTATAATGGTTAGGTTTATTTAGAATAGTATAACTTTGGTTAGTTAGATCAGGGAGGATTAGCATAGCCTGTGAACCACAGGAGAAGTGGTTCCTTGCGGGACCTGGGGGTTTATTTGGGTGGAGTTAGAATCCCTTAGAATTAGAAATCGTTTTTCCTTTATATATATTTAAAGAAATAGTTTATTTTTCAGAAACAAGAGACTCTTTAGCATTCCTTGTGCCTTGCATTGCTCACCCTATTTTATTTTTATACAAACAAATGCAAAAGAACTAACAAATGAAACCTTTACAGATCATAATGCAATAAAAATAATAATTAGAAAGGGCAAATGGATAGGCAAATCAAAAATTAATTAGAAATTAAATAATATGATTCTCCAAAATCAATTAAAGAACAAATCATAGAAACAATTAATAATTAATTTCATTGAAGAAAATGACAATGATGAGACATCCTACCAAAATCTGTGGAATGCAGCCAAAGCGGTACTCAGAGGGAAATTTATATTCTTGAGTGCATATGTCAACAAATTAGAGAGGGCAAAGATCAATGAATTGGGCATGCAAATCAAAAAACTAGAAAGTGAACAAATTAAAACCCCCCAGATGAAAACTAAATTAGAGATTATAAAAATGAAAGGAGAAATTAATAAAATCAAAAGTAAAAGAACTATTGAATTGATGAATAATACTAGAAGCTGGTGCTTTGAAAAAAATTAAACTGACAAAGTACTGGTCAATCTAATAAAAAAAAGGAAAGAAGAAAAACAAATTATCAGTATCAAAGATGAAAAAGGGAGACCCTCACCTTTAATGAAGAGGAAATCAAGGCAATCATTAAAAACCATTTTGCCTAATTATATGGCAATAAATATAGCAATCTAGGTGATATGGATGAATATTTACAAAAATATAAATTGCCTAGATTAACAGCAGAAGAAATAGAATACTTAAATAATCCCATATCAGAAAAAGAAATTGAACAAGCCATCAAAGAACTCCCTAAGAAAAAATCCCCAGGCCCAGACGGATTTACGAGTGAATTCTATCAGACATTCAAAGAACAACTAATCCCAATACTATACAAACTATTTGACATAATAAGCAAAAAAGGAGTTCTACCAAATTCCTTTTATGATACAAATATGGTACTGATTCCAAAGCCAGGTAAATCAAAAACAGAGAAAGAAAACTACAGACCAATCTCCTTAATGAACATAGATGCAAAAATCTTAAATAGAATAATAGCAAAAAGACTCCAGCAAGTGATCACAAGGGTTATTCATTATGATAAGGTGGGGCTTATACCAGGAATACAAGGATGGTTTAATATTAGGAAAACCATTCACATAATTGACCATATCAACAAGCTAACAAACAAAAACCACATGATTATCTCAATAGATGCTGAAAAAGCCTTTGACAAAATACAACACCCATTCTTACTGAAAACACTAGAAAGTATAGGGATTATAGGGCCTTTCCTAAAAATAATATACAGTATATATCTAAAACTATCAACAAGCATCATCTTCAATGGGGATAAATTAGAAGCCTTCCCAATAAGATCAGGAGTGAAACAAGGATGTCCATTATCACCTCTATTATTTAACATTGTACTAGAAACACTAGCAGTAGCAATTAGAGAAGAAAAAGAAATTGAAGGTATTAAAATAGGCAATGAGGAGACTAAGCTATCACTCTTTGCAGATGATATGATGGTCTACTTAAAAAATCCTAGAGAATAAACTAAAAAGCTAGTGGAAATAATCAACAACTTTAGCAAAGTTGCAAGATACAAAATAAACCCACATAAATCATCAGCATTTCTATATATTTCCGACACATCTCAGCAGCAAGAGATAGAAAGAGAAATTCCACTTAAAATCACCCTAGACAATATAAAACACTTAGGAATCTATCTGCCAAGCCAAACACAGGAATTATACAAACACAACTACAAAAACTTTCCAAACAATTAAAACTATATCTAAACAATTGAAAAAACATTGATTGCTAATGGGTAGGACGAGCTAACAAAATAAAAATGACCATCCTATGCAAATTAATTTACTTATTTAGTGCCATACTTATCAAACTACCAAGAAACTTTTTTACTTAATTAGAAAGAACTGTAACAAAGTTCATTTGGAAGAACAAAGGATCAAGAATATCAAGGGAAATAATGAAAAAAAATGTGAAGGAAGGTAGCCTAGAAGTACCAGATCTTAAACTGTACTATAAAGCAGTAAACATTAAAACAACATGGTACTGGCAAAGAGACAGAAGGGAGGATCAGTGGAAAAGACTTGGGGTAAGTGACCTCAGGAAGACAGTAGAGCCCAGCTTTTGGGACAAAAACCCACTATTTGACAAAATCTGCTGGGAAATTTGGAAAACAGTATGGGAGAGATTGGGTCTAGATCAACATCTCACACCCTACACCAAGATAAATTCAGAATGGGTGAATGACTTGAACATAAAGAAGGAAACTATAAATAAATTCAGTAAACACAGAATGGTATACTTGTCAGATCTTTTGGAAAGGAAAAATTTTAAAGTCAAGCAAGAGTTAGAAAAAATTACAAAATGTAAAATAAATAATTTTGATTACATTAAATTAAAAAGTTTTTGTACAAACAAAACCGATGCAACCAAAATTAGAAGGAAAGCAGCAAATTGGGAAAAAAACCTTTATAACAAAAAACTCTGACAGGGGTCTAATTACTCAAACATATAAGGAACTAACCCAATTGTACAAAAAATCAAGCCATTCACCAATTGATAAATGGGCAAAGGACATGAATAGGCAATTTTCAGATAAAGAAATCAAAACTATCAACAGACATATGAAAAAGTGTTCTAAATCTCTTATAATTAGAGAAATGCAAATCAAAACAACTCTGAGGTACCACCTCACACCTAGCAGATTAGTTAACATGACTGCAAAGGAAAGTAATAAATGTTGGAGGGGATGTGGCAAAATTGGAACATTAATGCATTGCTGGTAGAGTTGTAAATTGATCCAACCATTCTGGATAGCAATTTGGAACTAAGCCCAAAGGACTATACATGACTATCTGCCTCCTGATCCAACAAGATTGTAGGGAAAAAGACTTGTACAAAAATATTCATAGCGGCACTCTTTGTGATTGCAAAAAATTGGAAAATGAGGGAATGTCCTTTAATTGGGAAATGGCTGAACAAATTGTGGTATCTGTTGGTGATGGAATACTATTGTGCTCAAAGGAATAACGAACTGGAGGAATTTCATGTGAACTGGAATGACCTCCAGGAATTGAAGTAGAGTAAAAGGAGCAGAACCAGGAGAACATTTTACACAGAGATATATTATGGCACAATTGAATGTAATGGACTTTTCTACTAGCAGCAATGCAATCAATGATCTAGAACAATTCTGAGGGACTCGTGAGAAAGACTGCTATCCACACTCAGAAGAACTGTGGGAGAAGAAACACAGAAGAAAACAACTGCTTGAACACCTGGGTTGATGGGGATATGTTTGGGAATATAGACTCTAAAAGAGCACCCCAGTGCAACTATCAAAAATATGGAAATAGGTCTTGATCAATGATACATGTAAAACCCAGTGGAAGGGGGCAGCTGGGTAGCTCAGTGGATTGAGAGCCAGGCCTAGAGACGGGAGGTCCTAGGTTCAAATCCGGCCTCAGACACTTCCCAGCTGTGTGACCCTGGGCAAGTCACTTGACCCCCATTGCCTACCCTTACCACTCTTCCACCTATAAGTCAATACACAGAAGTTAAGGGTTTAAAAAATAAAAAAAAAATAAAATAAAATAAAAAAAACCCAGTGGAATTGCACGTCGGCCAAGGGGAGTGGGGAGGGGCGTTGTTGGGGGGCAAGGAAAAGAACATGAATCATGGAACCATGGAAAAATATTCTAAAAAATTAAAAAAATTTTAATATGCACTGACAGGCATCTTTTTACATCAGAGACCACCATAGTTAGAAAAAAAAATTGAGACAACAAATTTGTAATGGTAATCACTTCTATATGTTTTTATAAAGTACTATGTAATCCCTGGAAGCTGAATTAGCAAAATGATAGTTTGACTTTTTAAAGATCATAAAGTTAGATATACCTCCTGACTACTCTTCAACTATTTCAATCATATAAGTTGGATAATTATAAAGATATGACTTTCATTAAATTAACCTACTTACTTTGTATACACAGATACTAATTTTCTTAGTTTATAAACCATTCCCTGCAAATATATAAGTGGCACTTTGACGAACTCTTCCAGGTTATTGGGTAACCATTAAAGACACTAAAGTAGTAATTTTTTTAAGAGGTGCCCTCTTGTGCTGAAAGTATCTAAGGTGTCCAAAGTCTTTAATTACTCCCAGGGTTAAGTTTCCTGTACACTGACAAGTCTGGTTTATTATGAGTTTGAATCCAACATGCTTATTAAATGCCCACTCTCTGAAAGGCACTGTTAGTAATTTATCCTAAAAACTATTTGTTAAAATTTTCAAAATCATATTTTTACCAAAATTGACAAATGTTACCATTAAGCATTTTGGATGATTCATTTCATTAAAATGAAGAGGGTAACAAAAAAATTTAAATTTTTTTCTTAAAGTACAAAATAAATTAATTTTGCCATTCAGATTTAACAAAATTGTCATTTCATTTGTATAGCTAATTCGCTTTCTACATTAACTTATGCAAGTCACTTATGAGGAAGTTGAACTAGTCAGAGATTTAGAGCTAAAAAGGGCCATGGATATTATCTAGTCCAATCTCAACATTTTTATAGATATAAAAAGTAAAGCCCTCCAAATTCCCTCCTAGTCCTAAAACCATGATCCTATGATCTTATTTAGAAAAACACATAAATAAAAAGACATACAAATAAAGAATCAATGATTTCAATATTTAATTATGTCTATATCATAAGAGTCATAGTTTTAGAGTCAGAAGGAATCTTGGAGATCATCAAGCCCAACATTCATTTAACAGCTGTGGAAAGGAGGGGAAAAGGTTAGGAAATAAGCATTTCTGTGGCACCTTTTTTGTGCCAGGTACCATGCTTTGTGCTTTACAAATATCTCCAATGAACCTTACAACAACCGTGAGGTCCAGAGAGATTAAGTGACATCCCCAGTTACAAAGCTAGCAAGTACTTGAAGCAAGATTTGAACTTAGGTCTTCCTCAACTCCAAGTCCAGCATTTTATACACTACATTACCTAGATGTCTAAGAAAGAAACTGAAACACAAAGGTTAAGTGACACATCTAGCAAATATCTGAGGTGGGCATAAACCCAGGGTCTTCTGACTATAAATACAGAGACCCATCATTATATCATGCTGTCTCTTGTATTTATAATATTCTGTTCATATTACCCTTAAAGGGAGGACACTTTTCATTTTAAACTAGCAAATGATTAATTAATCTTAACAATGGTTAGTTAGCTCTAAAGAATCTTCCAGACAATAAAAAACTTGCCTTCTCTGTAAGATGTTCAGAGTTCCATTGCTCAGTAAACCTCAGCTAACAGTTCACTTTAATAAGTGAATTCTCCTCCTTTTGAAAATTATTGCAATATGATCTTTCTTTTGATTGTGTAAGAAAGGCAATGAAGTTTGATTGATGATTTATGATGGTCTCCAAAGGGGAGGGAAGGTACGCCGAAACTCCAAGGGCTATGTAATGAACCAACCTGGGCAGGGGAGAGGTGAGTCATATCCCACCCACTCCATATTATCCAGTCATGGGATTCGTCCCCAATATAACCATATTACCTTTGACCTATTTCAACCTAAGACTTCCCCACTCAATGGCCTCCCCTAGTGGTTGAAGCTCTTAACTTTATCCTGAGACAACAGGGAAACAGCTTCAAAGGAGACACTGGAAAAAGGCACCTACTTTTCCCTTGGCCCCTATATTTGCCAGGAAAAAAAAATTACTGATATGGGCAATTGATTAAAAAAGCTTCAAGGCCATTGTTCTAAACCAGCAACCTTCTTATAGCAGTGATATCCAATATCAAAAGGTTATCTTGAATATTCCTTATCTCCCTTTAACCTATTCTAGGCATGTGAATTTATCTGACCTAAAGTGTTAGCAAGATTTAGTTACATGGCTAAGGGAAGTTCAGTGGAAACATTTTAAAAAGCTTCTAATGGTTGTCCACCTTTGTTGCTCATGAGTGGGTGACTTTAAAAGATGGAATATAATCAAGGTAATCTTATCTTTGAGGTCAGTACAACTGGTTTAACCAGAAATATGCTGAAATCTAAATGCTGCTTTCAAAAAAAAGGAACAAGTCTATCCAGTTGTACCATAGACTCCAAAAGATAACTTTTTAGAGTCTCCATTAAGACACCAAAAATACTCACTGGATGGCATGCTCGCACTTAAATATTCAGGTTCTTTTCATTCACACATGTCTAAAAGACTATGATGAAGAATATTTCAGCATCATTCACACAAAATTCCTTTAATGCAACATCATGAATACAGGAGATACAAAAACCTGTATCCAGATGTAATCCTAGGGAAATCTACCCTCTGACTATACCCTTTCTTCTCAAAAACACATGCAAGTCTCAGGAGCTCTCATGGAACATCTGTGGTAACACCTGGATCCAACAACAATCACTGACCTTAACAACGGCAGCCTAGGTCTTCTGATATCATATGCTTTGTGAGTTGATGTACTTTTCATTCAAAAGCTCTTATATATATATTTTTTAAACCCTTACCTTCCATCTTGGAGTCAATACTGTGTATTGGCTCCAAGGCAGAATAGTGGTAAGGGTAGGCAATGGGGGTCAAGTGACTTGCCCAGGGTCACACAGATGAGAAGTGTCGAAAGCCAGATTTAAACCTAGGACCTCCCATCTCTAGGCTGGGCTCTCAATCCACTGAGCACCCAGCTGTCCCCCAAAAGCTCTTATATTTGTAATAAAACCTATAGCCCTCATAAAGCTTCAGTAAAAAGTATGCATGTTACACATGTGTCATTCTTTAAGCTCCTTAAAAAAAAAACCTTCTTTTTGGGAGCATACAACCTTGTATAATGCCAGGAACATAACTTAAAAATTTGAGAGAGCTATACAGAAAAGAAAAAGAAGTACTATTTCATACAGTTGCCAATAAACATAAAAACTGATAATTCCAAGAATGATATAAGTACTAAATATAAATTAAATCGAAGAGTGTTCTATTCAATATAGATTAAGTAAAGCTAAGCATCACTGAGGATTATTTTTAACAGTCTATGGTTGAAGTTATTGAAAATAGCTATCCCATTTTTTTCTTTGGCCTCTTGGAATCCTTAGATTATTTCAATGCTTGGTTTAAGTGCATGACGCCTTTTAGCCTCTTCTGGTCTCCATAGCTCTGTGTGTGTGTGTGTATGTGTGTGTGTGTTTATTCTTTTCTTCTTCCCAATTAGCTTGGATTTATTCTGTTTATAATTTTATAAGTACATGTTGTTTTCCTCTTCTTTGAGAACAAAGATGATGTAACTTTTATTTTTATATAGATATCTATTGCCTAGTACAGTACCTAGAATACAGTAGGTGCTTATAAATACTTGATTACTTAATTGGTATTGTAACATTCCCAGAGTAGGAAAACTAAGACAGTGAAGATACTTAAATCATCTCATAGATTATAGGAACTAGTAGTACTTAAAAAGAAATTTTAAGGGAGACATTTTAGCTATCAAATTAGACTTGTTTTGCTTGGTTCAAGAGGCCCAGCACTAAGAGCAAGGATATCAGTGAACACTGTTGATAAAATTCCTTCTACCAATGCAGATTGGTATGTTCTCTGCAATTCATAGTCTTAAGAGAGCTGCCTAGACCTTAGAAGTTAGGTGATTTGCCCAGCACAAAACTGGTATATTATAAGACATGTCTTGAACCCAGGTCATCCCACTCTCTAGTCACTATACAGATTCCTCTAGTCACACACACACACACACACACACACACACACACACACACACACACAAACACTATGTATACTCCAAAAACTTATAAAATAGCAGATCATTTGTTATCAATAATAAATGACTTCAATTGGGGAAAAAAGCATACCTCTACAAATAACATATATGAAATGCTACAGCAATATAAGACTTTAAAAGATGGTGGCATCTAAAGTATAAAAAAATCAAATACTAATTATACTGATCATAGCAATAAGCATTTTATTTTGGGCAAGTTTCTCAAAATGTTTATTGTACAAAAGTAACTGTTAAATAAACTGAGGAAGAGTTGTGATATTCCCAGAATAACTAACACAATAGAGAGCAAAACTGATAAGAGGAATCTTTTTCTCTGCACTTCATAATCTAGCAGCTTCATTATAGATCTTATATGGCAAAACAAAAGTGTTACAAATCTTCAAGAATTTTGCACAAAGAAATGTTTGGTTCAGTAGGCATTTATGTTATTTCATCTGGTTCACCAGCAAACACTACTAGTTCAAAAGTGCTAAATAAAAAATTTAATTTCCTTTAATTTACTTTACGGATAGCTCAATGGCATAGTGGATAGAGTGCTAAGTCTTTAGTCAGGAGCTGTGTGACTCTGGGAAAGTCATTTAACTCTGTTTGTCTCCATTACCAGTTCTTTGTCTGTAAAATGAGCTGGAGAAGGAAATTAGCAAACCACTCCAGTATCTTTGCCAAGAAAACTCCAAATGGAGTCAATGAAGAGTTGGACACAACTATAACAAATAAACAACAACAATCTATTTTACAGTCAGGCCTGACAAAACAAAACAAACAAGGGCCTTGGAGCATTGGTATTAAGAGAGGTATCAAGTCTCTGAGAGCAGTTAGTTATTCTACTGTGGGCTTTAGAAGGAGTAGGGCTATCATGTACTTATAACCTAAAGATGTTGGGAACAATGCACCTATCATGATAAAGGAGAAATAAAAACATGTGAGTGAACAAGTTAAATGTTTAAAGACACACTATGCTGTCATAAGTTTGAGAAGTATGGGTGAAGCAAGCCTTGTAGGATTTAATAAAAATCAACATGTGTATTTTCTTTGTAGCAAGAAAATCCTAGATGGTGCTTTGACATGCCATACAAAGTCCAAAACTTAAACCAAATTAGTAACTAGAAATACTCTGTTTCACTGCTGAATAACCTTTCAAACAAAATATATAGTCAGTCAATAAGTATTTATAAAATGTCTATCATGCAAAAAAATAAAATAAAATGTCTAGCATGAACAAGGCACTGTACTAAAATACAGGATACAAAGAAAGGCAAAAGATAGTCCCAGTCCTAAGGAAGCTCACAACATAAAGGGAATAATAACAAAGAAATACACAGTGGGGGGAGGCGTATAAGGAGAAAGAAACTGGGAAAACTGGGGAAGGAGTTATAGGTTATGAAGGGCTTTGATGGCCAAACAGAGAATTTTATATTTGACTGTAAAAGTGACAGGAAACCACTGGAATATGAGTAGAGTGGTGAAAATCACTTTAGTTGGCTGATTCTGGAAAAGATGGGAATGGGGATAGACTTATGGCAATAAGAGAAACCAGCAGGTTGTAGAGACAGTCCAGGTGTGAGAGGAAGAGGGCCTGCTCTGGGGTAGTGGAGGTATCAGAAGAGATTTGTTAAGTTTGTTTTTTCAAAAGAAGCATTAACAAAGGTAAAACTGAGAGGCCTCAGGGATATGAGAGGTGAGAGAATGAAGACTTAAATACTCCTTTGTTGTGGTTATAATTAGATTAGGAGCTCCAGTAGGACCTAGCTTGTCTTTGGTTTTTCTTGACATCCAGGGAGCTTAGACATCATTCAGTCATGAAACAGATAAAAAACCTAATTCTAGAATAATATCCAGATTGCATTCCTGGAGGTCTGGGAGGATAGTGGCATTCTCAACCATAATGGGAAAGCTTGGAAGGGTGGAAGAATTTTGGGGGAAAAAGATGAGTTCAATTTTGGACATGCTGAGTGTAAGTGGTCTACAGAACATCCGATATGAGATGTCTAATAGGCAGTTAGAGATGTGAGGTGAGGTGGGAGATCATCAGAGAGATTAGGGCTGGGTAAGTAAGTTTGAGAAACAACATATAAGTAATAATTAAGTCCATGAGATGATGTGAGCCACATATCTATAGATAAGGAGAGATCTTTCTATCTACAGAAAGATACATACAGAAATCTCTAGAGACAGAAACATAGAGAAATAGATTTATAGACAGATATAAATGACATGAAGAGATTAGCCCCCAAACTTTAATGTCACAGATGACACATTTTAAAACTGGAGGAAATAATTAAATTTTTAAAAATACTATTGCAATGCTCTGGGTAAGTCATTATAATTCTTAGCCAGTTTTGCACAACAACCTTAGTTCACAAGACATCTTAGTAAGACTTTGAGAGATGGTGCAACTTCATATTAAAAAGTTATCAGCTACCATACGCCTCTCAGATATTTACAATGCTTTAATGAACATACTAACTAAAGAGGAATTTGCCAAACTCTGCTCCTGGAATGTGAAAAGAATTCCTATGTTAAAATTCCAAAACTAGTGAGCCATCTAGGAAGCAGTTAGTTCCCTTTTTAATCAACACAAAGAGCAATTATTAAGTACCTATAATAAGAAATATGCTAGGCTTTATCCTGGAGGATACAAAGACAAAATCAAAACAGTCCCTGCTCTCAAGGAACTTACAGTTTATAGAGGGTGGAATTATACACATATTTTAAGTACAGACAAGATACATATCCAAAATGAATATCTGGTAATTGTGCGAGAAGCACTAGACTTGATGGGAAAAAAGAATTAAGAAAAATCTCTAGGAGGCTGTGGCATTTGAGCTAAGTTCTGAAGTAAACTAGAGATTCTAAGAGGTGGAGGTGAGAAGGAAGCACATTCTAGTTATAGGGAACAATTTGTATGAAGGCATGGAGACAAAAGATGGATTACTATTGGTGAGGAACAGCAAAACGGTCAGTTCAGCTGGACCACAGAGTATGTGAAGGTAAGTGATATATAAGTCCAGAAAGGTAGTTTGGAGTCAGTTTTAAAGGTAAAACAGATAAGTTTACATTGGATGTTAAAGGCACCAGGGAGCAAATAAAGTTGGTTAAGAAGTTTAACATGGTCCATCCTGTGATTTAGAACTATCACTTTAGTATGCCAGGTTGTTTGGAGAGGTAAGAGATTCGAGCCAAAGAAACCAAGCCTGATACAGCAGTCAATCTCTTAACCAATTGCAGGGATAGGGTCTCTCATTTCCAGTTCCTTAACTTCTAATACAGTTGTACAGAAGTGTCTATGAAGGGAAAATGGGGCTGAAAGCTGAAGCACTGAAAACGTCACTTTTCACTGCCATTTTAATCTACCTAAGCTCAAAATTCAAGGATGAATTTCTATCCATTTAAAATAATAATAATAAAAAGAACCTGGCAGCTTTGACCTCTGGTTAGTTATTTATTTTTACAAACATTTTACATGGGAATGAATTAATTTTAGCCCTTGCTGATGAATTTGATTCAATATTTTATCTTTGGCACTGACTAGAGAACTCTCCATAAATGAACTTTTGCATTTTATGGCTGAAATGGTTCATGAAAGGTTAAACAAGGAACTATATAAATAGCTAGTACTTTTGAAGCACTTTACATAACTTTTGCCAGGACATTCATGAGGAATTCATACTAAGAGTATTAATTGAACAACAAATAACTAACAATGTTCTACTAGAGTCTCATTGGGAAAAACAGAAGAAGGGATAAAAAAAGACATAATTACTAATTGTTTGAGAGTTCAATTCTCTCTACCACAATAAAACCATCAGGATGTGACTTGCTGGATAAGCGAGGTCATCTGGATAATTGGGCTTTCAAAGGAGGTGAGGGCTAATCCTTTAAATGTTCATAAATTTTATAGTTTAATAAGAAATCTTTTTTTAAGTTTACTCTACATTTTCCTACCCTTTAAAACAAAAATATTAAACAATCATTAGACATTTCTTGATAATTCAGGTTTAATAAAATATATATACATATATATATATATACATTATAGATATTGCAGAGCACAGGACTGAATGACTACTGACCCCAGCAGTGTTCTTGGACCATTCAAAATGTGGCTTTTGCATCATTAGCCCATCAAACCACAGGCATCTTCTAAGTTTCTTCTTTCATTTTACATCTTTAATGTAAATTTTTTAATTTTAATAAAAGTTTTATTGATGTGTTTTATTTTTTATAATATAAACACCTAAAAATTATTTGTACTTCATAAGAAGTCTCTTTTATCAAAGTAAAACAAGTAGTACTACAGTCATTTATCTAAAAGTATATGCAATATTTCACATCCATAGCACTGCCCTTCTGTTTTTTTTTTTTTTTTAATTAATATAGGGGGCAACTGGGTGGCTCAGTGGATTGAGATCCAGGCCCAGAGATGGGAGGTCCAGGGTTCAAATCTGAACTCAGACATGTCCTAGCTGTGTGACCCTAGGCAAGTCACTTGACCCCCATTGCCTATCCCTTACCACTCTTCTGCCTTTTTAAAAAAAAAATTAATATAAATCTATTTTTCTCTCTTCTACTCCCACCCCATACACAAACAAAACAAATTGTGTCCACAGCTGTATGTGGAAATGTGTCTCATTCTGCACCTTAAATCCATCACCTCTCTGTAATGGATAGCATATTTTAGTCATCAGTCTTCTAAATCACGGTCAATGTATTGATCACAATCCTTAAATTTTTCCAAATTGCTTCTTTACGGTGTTGTTGTTAATGTAAAAATTGTTTTCATTGTCTTAATTCCCCAACAGTTTTTTAAAATATTTAAAATTGGTCCTTTTTATAAACTGATGCTATAATCTGTTTCCTTTAATTCTGTTTATTTCACTCTCCATCAGTTCATGTAAATCTCTCCATATTTTTTTTCCTAAGCCCTTGCCTTCCATCTTAGAATCAATATTGTGTATTGGTTCCAAGGCAAAAGAACAGTAAGTTAACTGATTGGTGTTAAATGACATGCCCAAGGTCACACATGACCTCCTATCTCTAAGCTTGGCTCTACTTGACCCCACCAAAATATTGATTTATTTTCTAAAAGAATTCTTCTAAGCCTCCTTGACAGTTTCCTTAGGCATCTTTGTTTCTTTTTAAAAACTTTGCCTTTCACCTTAGAATCAAAACTAAGTACTGATTCCAAAGCAAAAGAGCAGTAACGGTTAAGCAGTGCAGGTTAAGTGACATGTCCAGAGTCACAGAGTCACACAGCTAGGAAGTATCTGATCCAGATTTGAAGGTAAGCCCTCCTTATCCCCAGGTCTAGCTCTCTATCCACTAAGCTACCTACCTGCCCCCACTACAGTTTTAAATAATCTATTTTCTCATTTCTTACAACACAATAGAACTCATCACATCCATTTTGTGGGTCAGGAAACCGAGGTTCAAAGCGGTTAAATAACTTTACCCATAGTCATATGACTAATAATAGTAGAGTTTAAAGTCAAGTCTCTCCTGATCCTATTGCCCTTTCCAGGACACCTCTCATTTCTAAATGGGTAGTGACAGCCCACATAAATCATCAACATTTCTATATATTACTAACAAAGTCCATCAGCAAGAGATAGAAAAATTCCATTTAAAATAACTCTAGACAATATAAAATACATTTGCCAAGACAAACAAAGGAATCACATGAATACAACTATAAAACACTTTTCACACAAAGTCAGATCTAAACAATTAGAAAAACATTAATTGCTCATGTGTAGGCTGAGCTAATATAATAACAATGATAATTCTACCAAAATTATTTTATTCAGTGCCATGCTAAAAAACCAAAAAACTAACTTACAGAACTAGAAAAATAATAACAAAATTCATCTAGAAGAACAAAAAGATCAAGAATATCAAGGGAACTGATGGAAAAAAAAAATATGGACCGGTTCCTCAGTACCAGACCTCAAATTGTACTATAATAGCCATTATCATCAAAACAATCTGGTACTGGCTACGAAATGGAATAGAGGATCAATAGAATAGATTAGGGGTAAATGAATTTAGCAATCTAATGTCTGATAAACCCAAAGATCTCAGCTTTAGGAACAAGAATTCACTATTTGACAAAAACTATTGAGAAAAGTGGAAAACAGTAGGGTAGAAAGTAGGTATAGACTGATATCTCACACTATCTATCAAGATAAGGCCAAAATAAGTATATGATTTAGACATAAAGGGTGATACTATATGCCAATTATAAGAACATAGAACAGTTTAATTGTCAGATCTACAGAGAAAAAATGATTTGTAAACAAGAGATAGAGAACATTACAAGATATAAAAAGAATAAATTTGACTATATTAAATTTAAAAGGTTCTTTACAAACAAAACAAAACAATATAACCAAGATTAGAATGGAAACAACAAACTGAGAAAAAAATTTTAACAAATTTCTTTGATAAAGGTCTCATTTCTCAAATATATAGAGAACTAAGTCAAATACATAAGAAAGAATACAAGCCATTCCCCAAGTGACAAATGGTCAAAGGATATGAAAAAACAATTTTCAGATGAAGAAATCAAAGTTATCAATAATCACATGAAAAAATGTTTTAAATCACACTTGATTTAGAGAAATGCAAATTAAAGCAACTCTGAGTTACCATCTCACATCTATCAGATTAACCAATATGATAGTAACGGAAAATGATAAATGTTGGAGGGGATATGACAAAATTCGAACATTAATGCATTGTTGGTGGAGTTATTAACTGCTCCAACCATTTTGGAGGGCGATTTGGAACTGTGTTCAAAGGGCTATAAAATAATGTAGGCCATTTGATCCAGTACTACCACTTCTAGGTCTATATCCCAAAGAGATTTTAAAAAGGGGAGAAAGACCTACTTATACAAAAATATTTATAGCAGCACTTTTTTGCTATGGCAAAGAATTGGAAATTGAGGGGATGTTCATCAGTTGGGGAATGGCTGAACAAATTGTGGTATAGGATGGTGATGGAATACTATTGTGCTATAAGAAATGATAAGCTGGAATATTTCAGAAAGAGTTGGATAGAACCAATATGAACTGATGCAGAATGAAAGAAGAAGAATCAGAAGAACACAGTATACAATAACAGCAACACAGTTGAATGATCAACTGTGAAAAATTTGGCTATTTCCAGCAATACAAAAATCCAGGACAATTCTGAGGGACTTATGACAAAGAATGCTAATCTACCTTCAAAGAAAACTTATTTGAGTCAGAATGCAGATCAAAGCACATGCTTTTTCACTTCAGTTTATTTAGGTTTTTATTTGGGGATTTTGGTTTTATGAGAGTATTCTTTTACAAAAATGAACAATATGTTTTGCATGATAATACATATATACCCAGATCAAATTGCTTACCAGCTCTGGGAAGGGAGAGGGAGACAATTTGTATCATTTAATTCAAAAAATATATGTAGAAAATTATTACCTGTAATTGGTAAAATACCTTTACAAATATATATGTATATATAAAGGGGCCATAGAAGTTACTTAGTCCAACCTGTAAATGATCAGAAATAAATATCACCAAATGGTCATCCAGTATTCACCAAATGGTCATCCAGTGTTTACTTGAAAAACTCCAGTTAAAGACCAACCACTTCCTAAGTTATTTTCAGACAGCTGACAGAAATTTGTCCCTTCTTTTAATTAAATCTGCCTTGCTTCAACTTCTATCTACTGTCCTACGTTTTTGCCCTGATAGGCTAAAGGGAACTCTTACTTTCTACTCCACATCACAGACCTTCAAGTCTTTAAGGATAACTATCATATCTCCACTAAGTTTTCTCTCATGTTTTTAGTTCCTTCAACCAGCCTTCATTTCCCTCCCTTTGGATACTAAACCTCTCCTAATGGATTCTTAAATTATCATAGTTTTTTTGAGGTAAGATATTCAACTATGGCTCATACTGTATATCAGTTCACTACAAATCCCAGAAAAAAATTTTACACTAACATCTCTTCAAGCCATAACACATCTCTCTCCTCCCTTTCCTTTCCAAACTTAAAAAAAGCCACCTACAAAAATTGCCTCCATTTCTTCAACTCCCACTCACTTTGCAATCCCTTCAGAGTCCAACTTCTGCACCAATCACTGAACTAAAACTGCTCTTCCCAAGGTTTCAAAAGGATCTCTTACTTGCCTAATTGTTTGGCATTTCCTTCATCCTCATTCTTGACCTCAATGAAGCTTCTATGTTGACCACCACACTCCAGATAGTTTCTCCACCCAGACTTCTTCAACAGTGCTTTATCCTTGATCTCCTCCCACATCTCACCACTCCTGTGTCCTTTTCCTAATCATTTCTTTCCTGTTCCTAAAGGCTCTGTTCTGAACCCTCTTCTCTATTTTTGCCCTCTCTCTATGGTCTCATTTATCATCTCTAATTGGATGACTTCTAAACCAACAGAAAAAACCTCCTCAATCCCCAACGTTAAAGCCACATATCAACTGGCTGCTGGACTTCTCCACCTACAAGTACCAGTGGTATTTCTAACTCTACATATCCAAACAGAATTATATTTCCCAATAAGCCAAACTTTGTAACAAAGTTCCTATTTCCTTTGAAAATAATCAAGAATCATCTTCAACACCTTACTATCTAATCAGTTTGTAAGTTTATTGATTCTGCCTCCACATCTGTTGGATCTAGCCCCTTTCCTCAATTTATAGGGTCACCACATCTCTTTTCCATGACCTCATCAATTTCTCCCTAGATTATATCAACAACCTCTACATTCATCTTCCACATAACTGCCAACATGACCTTCCTAAAACACAGATTTGATCATATTCTTCTGGCTCAAGAATTTTTAATGCTCCTCCTGTTACCTTTAGGATGGAATATAAACTCCAGATGTTGTTTTTTAAAGTAAAGACTCTCCCAATCTGACTTGATGCTTTTATATATTTACTCACATTACTCCTTAACATGTGCTCTACATTTCAGTCAAATGGAGAAGCTATTTGCTATTCCCCCAAATTCAGAATTCCATTTCCTACCACTGTACCTCTGAACAGGCTGAATCTTACACAAACCTGGAATGTTGGAATGTGCATCCCATTCAGCTACACTTCTGGGAATCTTTAATTTCTTCAAGATGGCTAAAATACCACCTATTACAGGAAATACTTCTGTGTCTTCCTAGTTATTAAGTGATTTCTTCCTCTTCAAATAAATTTGTACTTACTCATCTGTACAAATGTTTATCCCATAGGTGAAATATAAACTCCTTGAGAGTTAGGTATTGTTTTTCGTTTTCTCTCCATTCCCAATACCCAGCACAATGACTTGTATATAGTAGACTCTTAGAATCACAGATTTAGAGCTAGAAGGGAAACTAAAAATTCTCTAGTCTATTCTTTCGTGTTATAAATGAGAAAAGCAAGACTCAGGAAGGTCAGGAGACTTGCCAATGTTACACAGGTATTAAGTACCAGATTTGAATTCTAGTTCTCATCACTGTAAATCCAGCCCACATCCTACCACTTATGTATATGCCAAGTAAATGAACCTAACACAAGATTTTACATTTTGCAGGACTGATAAATCAATAAACATTTAGTAAGTGACTCCTAGGATTACAAAATTTAGAATTAGAAGTGACTTTAGAAATTTCAATCCTTTCATCTTAAAGATGAAGAAACGGAGGTACAGAGGAGTGAGAAAGAGTGGGGAAAAATCTATGTCTGAATCACAGACAACAGACTTCAGTTTGAATCTTTGTTCTGCCTCTTAAAATCTTGAAGAGGTGAACAAATTATTTCATCTTTCTGTTTCCTCAGTTGCCTCACTTATAAAATAAGAAGGCTGCTCTAGATGACTTGTAAGGTCTCCGTTAGCTCTAAATCTACAATCCTAACAAGTTATTTGCTGAAGGCCAGAGAGCTAGTACACAAAGGTAGAATTCAAATTAGGTTACCTATATTTCCAAACCCCATGGTTTTTCCATTACATGTTACTTTTGACCCTTAAATATATATACATATGTATATAATTCCTGTTAGCCTATGGCTTAAATTTATTAAGATAATTTTGAAAACTGATTCTATCATCATACCAACTATCCCAATGAAATTCAATAAACATGGGTCCATGCCTCCTTTATGCAAGGAAATCATGCTAAATATCAAGATACAAAGTTAAATATTATGATTCATATCTTCTACAAGTTTACACTTTAACAGAGAAATGTATAAACTGACTTGTCAATTTTAAAAGTTCCATAAGCATGACCTCCTTAAAAAAATTGATAAAAATATTGAACAAGACAGAGATGAGGGCAAGAGCCTTGTGCCATTCTATTTTATCAGTCCTTCTTCCAAGAGGACACTGAACCATTATCATCACTAAGGATATCGAAATCACCTGTAGGATGACCTGAAGAACTTTGATTTGCAAATACCAATTTATGAAAAATCCACACATTGATCAGTCCTGTGCTTACTCCCTAATCCAGTGGCCCTGATTCTGCTGATGAAGAAAGAAGAAAGCAAACTAAACAAAGCTTTCAGATAACATGTAGGTTTGGAAACAGAGGAAGAAAAGAAATCTCAGGCTAGTTATACTAGGGCCACAGTTTGGTAAGTTATTGTGTAAAAGATATTTTCCTAAGTCATCCCTGGCATCTAAGTACTCTTTGTCATATAGATTAAATGGACAAACATTCTAAATTCATGGAATCAAAGTGTCATAGACTGAGGGCTAGAATGGACCTCTGAAGTTCTTTAATCACAATCCTTTGTTTTAGAGATGAGAAAAATTGAAGTTCAGTAAGGTTAAGTGAAGGTCACACATGTAGTAAATGGAAGTCAAATTTCATATCCAAGTTTTCTGATTCCAAATCCAACACTTTTTAGATTATTCTCATACCCAGTAACATACTTACAAGTAACCATTATAATTCAACTCAATGGTAAATTGAGGCTTACTGGTAAACAGTCCATATTTTACTATCTTATCCAAAAAAATATCATAGAAAAATCTGTCATATTCCTTGCTTAAAAAAAAATACTGCTTACAGCATTTCCTTGGCTTGTGAAGCTTTCCAACTCAATCAAAAAACTTGGTTAATTTAATATGATACATGTTCTAGACAGGCTTTTCAAAAATTAACTTTATTAATATATTTTGAAATATAAATATAGATGGTCCAAATTCCTCATGTTCATCCTTCCCCCCAACTCTTCAAGAGAGCTATCACTTAATCCTGGCATTTTTATCCAAATGAGCAAACCTCAATATTTAATGATGCTTAAAGATTATTTCCAGAAATCAACATCAGACTTATTCATTCATAGATATAGGGTGCCACATTTTTCCAACTATTGAAAATTAGAACATTTCCCCCCTCCCTCAACTCCTTTTCCTTTCTTTAAAACTTCCCAAATATTAAATACATTTCCATTTCTTTTTAGTATCTTACTATTTCTTCAATTTTTAGGCAACAAAAGATAAATCTAGAACTAGAAAAGATCTCAGAAGCTATGTAGTCTACCCAGCACAGATGTAGACCAAGGGGACGAAGGAATTTGCCCAAAGTCATACATTTCATCAGTCTCCAAGGGACAATTTTAACCAAGACTCTCTGATTTTAATTCCATGTTTTTTTTTGTTTTTTTTTTATCACCGCCCTTCTTTGTGATCATGGGAGTCACTGTTACACAACAATCAAATTACTTAGAAAGATTTTACAAGCTTTAACTACAATGAAGTATTTGGCAGTGCCCAAAGCACAGATGGATTTTTTTTTTGCCCAGTAGCAGTGGGCATGTTATTCAGTAATAGTTTGAAGGTGCAAATTCTTCTTGTATTGAATTAACAGAGAATTCTTGCATTGTCTCTGGTTAGCTGTCAATCATGGGGTCAATTACATAAAAATAATAATGATCATCACATTATGATGAGTACAGCTAATACTCATCAAGAGCTTTAAGGTTTGCAAAGTGCTTTATTATTTAATTTTATCCATACAACCCTGTGATTTGGGCACTACTATAATTCCCATTTTACAAATGAGGAATCTAAGACTGAGAGAGGTTAACTGAATTGCCCAGTATCAAAAAGCTATTAAATATAAAAAAAAGGGTTTGAACTCAATCTTCCTGACTCAAAGTCTAGCATTGTCTCCACCTTTGTACCTGCCTGCCTCAACCAAGCAAGAGGTAATGGATCAACACCTTAGTCAATGATATAAATAGAAAAAGAATGACTATGCAATCATCTCTTTTGTCTTTTTAAAATGTGTTCTATAACTAATTCTAAGGCCCACTACTAAAAAGCTTTGTACTGTGTGTGGTACAAGGAGACTGTCCATTACTCTGATAAGTGGTCTGTCAAAATACTCAATCAAAATGTCTAAAAATTAGGGTTGAAAGCAGTCTGAGATTATTATAACCAGTACTATAGTGAGCAGCATATTTTGTAAAATTATTCCCCCTTCTCAGCATTACTGCTGTGGAATATACAGTGCTAAAAACTAATTAACATTTTTAAAGAATGAAGATTATGATTTGCTTTGGACAGTAAGTTAAAGAAAAACCTGAAATACTCCAAAACAAATCTGCTTAGAAAATAAAGGATTGTTGTTAAACAAAGGATGAGGTACCCAGGAAGGAAGAAAAGATGACTGGTGTCTAGTTCTCTCATGATAAAATCAGGTTTGCTTAGTGAAAATTTCTAATAATAAAATTGCAATATGAAGAGATAGAGAAAAATTACAAATGAAAACTGATAGCAACAGAGGCAGAAGTCTGCTCAAAAGCATAGTCAGTTTAATTTGTCTCACAAAATTTTAATTTAGCTAAAGAATTATATAATTTAAATTATAATTGTTATATGTAATTATTCTCTACACATTAAGCAATCTTAGGTAAGAATTACAAATGGGTCATAGGTCCACTTGAAAACAGTCTACAGAAGCTAAGTTTACCAAATACATAAGGCTAACTTGTCACTGACAGTCATTTTTAACAGATAATTCTACTCCAGACAACTTTTTCCTCACCTTCCAAATCACTTAGTTATCTAATTTTATTAATTTAATAAACATTTACTAAACAAATTTTGACAGATGTAATAAGGAATAAGGTAAGGTAGATAAGTATAAAATTTAGATAAGTATATTGGAAAATGCAAGCTTGAGTTGAACATTCTAAGGGCTTTTGGAATGTGGCAGAAAGGGCACAGAGCTTTTGAATTCTGGGACAGTTGGGAATTTGCCACAGTAGAGGAGCTTGTGCCCTGATCTCACTGAAGAAACCCCACTTGAGGAACTACAAAATAGGTCTGGATCAGCAGCTTTGGAGGGTGGACCTCCAGGTCTGTGACAGCCTACTGAAGTGACCCAGTGGAGGTAGTGGACTGTACCAACATCCTGGACCCTGAGACAGCAGAGAACATCATTGGAGCAAGCAGTGAGATCCCCAAAACCCTGTCAACCTTACATTTAGTCTAGTATAGTGTAATGTAAGTTTTATCTCCCCTGCCCTGATTTCCTGGACCACCTAAACCCCTGTAGTTTCCCTCCTATAGTGGTTAAGAGTAGTTTGCCCCATTTCCCACTTGCCCTACCTTATTTTATTATTAAAATACTTTTATGTTGCTTCCTACTGTCTCATTATAACCCTAAAGGACTCACAAATATTTAATTGGTTTCCCTAGCTAAGTTAAGTGTATAACTCTCATACCAAGTATTCCTATCTCCCCCATTTCCCTATTTCACAGACCACAAAATTTCAGGAAATATGGGGGAACTTGAGAGATTCTACAATTCAATCATCATCCTCACTTTACTGAAGAATTAAGGGGACTCAAAGCAATTAAGTGAATTGCTTAAATTCGCAGAGATAATTAGTGACAGTTAGGATTTAAACCTAAATCTCAGCTCCTAGTTCTGAGATATTTTCACTCACTCCCCAGGGCCTCAAAAACATTAATCAAGCATTTACTCAGTTAAAGGCTTAGTATAGGCGCTGGGATACAAAAAACCAGGGAGAAGTGAGAAAGTACTTGATCACAAAGAGATTATAATCTACTATGGAAATAAGTATAAATAATAGTCAGGAAGACTCATCTTCAAGAGTTCCCTTTTGCCTCAGTTCCTCATGTGTAAAATAAGCTAGAGAAGGAAATGGCAGACTACTCTAGTATCTTTGCCAAGAAAACTTCATAAAAGGTCCCAAAGAATTAGACACAACTGAACAAGACATGGAAATAACACTCAACACAAATGGCTGGTTTTCAAAGAAAACTGGAAAGCCTTATATGAACTGATGCAAAGTGAGCTAAAACGGAAGAGCAGTTAAAGCAACAGCAATGTAATAAAGAAAAAGAAGTTTAAAAGACATTAGAACTCTCTTCGGTGCAATAACATACTATTATCCCAGAAGGCCAGATAAAGTATGCTATCCACCGCCTAACATCCCCCTTTCTTTATCCTGTAAACCCTGCTGTGAAAGAAGCATAAAATCCCCTTACCCCATCTCCTCAGGGAGGCAGTGCCCCACCTGCACTGTTCTCCCAGACAATTCAACATGAATATCAAATTAATAAATTTCGCCTTTCATTTTTAAGCTAAGTTTCGGAATCTTGCATTCTTCCAACCACCTGTCCTGAACCTGGGGTTCACCTCAAGTCCCCCCCACAGCATTTGGATTGCTAGAAATTTGGGGAATTATCCTTCCATTTTTGGTCAGTCAATGATGCAATTTGCTTTAGATGACTATGTATATTTGTTAAATATTGTTGTGGTGGTTCATTAGGAGTGCGGGAACTGGGAGAGAAAACCATAAAATGCTTGAAGACAAAAAACCCAGACAATTGTGGGTAAGGGAGGGAACCCAAATAACTGGCACATATTGTAAAGGCCAAAAAGCCATTACAAATCTGGAGAGCTAGAGATCAATTCTTGTGGAAGGGATCTAGGAAGGTTTTATCAAAGAAGACACTTAACTGGTCCTTGAAAGAAGGCAAGTATTTCAATAGGTATAGATATGAAAGACCTCTTCCAGACATGAAAAGGACTACTGTTGGCAAAAATGGCAACAAAATAAAAGTATACCAGAGGCAACATAATAGAGTATTTCTTTATATTTTATGCTAATATGGCATTTTTCCTTATCAGTATTATTTTAAGAGTTTACCTTGTTATCCTCATGAGATAAGGAAAATTTTTTAAAAGGAATGAGAACCCAAGTGGAATTCAAATTTTATAGTATCTTAGCTTTTAATATTTGAACATAAATTTAGGACCAAAAATGTATTCTTAGCAGACAGGCCAACATTACAAGAGAAAGGAAGAAATGGTAAAATGTATCAATCAATGTTTCCTCATCTGTATGTATTCCTTACAACGGAGTTTTTCTATTTTAGGGTGGGAGGGGAAGAAGAGGGGAATCATTAGAAAGTGACAGATCTCAAAATAAACATGATAAAATATTTATTTAAAAAATTAAGTTCTATACAAGTAGCTAGCTTTTTGTGGACTAGTCCTAAATAATGGGGGGGGGGGGAGGGAGGAGGGAAAGATACCAAAATGTAAGAGAACAATAGGTCACAATTTAGGAGAGTTATTTTGGAAAAGCTGGTGACTTCTGACACATACACAGGACAAATCTGATTACCAATAACATGAGTTAGTAAAATGTAAGAAGGGCACTCATATATGTGCATAAGAAATCTGATGAGCACAAGAGGCAATTGCTTATTTATTTTGGTGGATTGCCTGATGTTTAGCATATAGGAGACACATATGTTGGGGCTAGAAAACCTGTATTATTGCTATTCCTCTCTCCCAATCATTTTCATCTCAGAGTACTGAGGGTATGCCGGGACTGCTAGAAACTTAATTTCCCAATTTTTTTCCAAATTCTACCCCTAAGAGAGGGTCTGAGGGCAATATACCTATGAATCTAACCACTAAAGGTAGCTGCCACTTCCAAAGGTCCCCTCACTCTAAACAAGGAATGGGGTGGCATCTAGGAAAAACTTGACATTTCCTGAAATTTATTAAAAGTAACACAAGGCAAAGATGCCTCTATGAGAGGAAAAATATGAGCTTTAAAGTCCATGAATAACACCCTCTGGACAATGGCCTATGTAGATACATATGCATTTCTAGCTCCTTGTACAAAAGAACAGTTAATAATCTTTTTCAGAAGAGTCTAACAGTGTTAACAATGTATACTTATTAGGCAAGTTCTTGGTTATTTATAATCTATAAGGATTATTTTGGTTACTGTTTACTTAGTTATTGGTCATATTGGCCATATTTTAGTTGTTTGGCCTTTTGTAGTGACTAAATATGTAGTAGAAAGAATATTGGAAGAGCATCCAAAGATCTAAGTTTTATTTTCACCATCAACTATATGGCCTAGGGCAAATTCCATAGGAAAAGTCAACTGAATCATCCATGTAGGATTATAGGGGAATATGATGGCAGTCTATATATGTGAAAGGCTGTTATGCAGAAGAAATTAGGTGAGAACTAGGAGCACTGGACAGAAGTTAAAGAGATATAATTTCATAAGCTCAATTACAGAAAAAAAACTTCCTAACCATCAGAGCTGTCCCAGAGTAGAACTGGATGCCTCAACACAACCTCTAAGGTCTTCAAGCAAAGGCTATATAATAGAAGGGCATACGGTTGATGAAGATACTGGTTGGGTTGTTGTGATTCTATGACCCAAAAAGCTCCTTTTGATTCTAATATTTTTAGAGTTTGTGCTCATATCCAAACCAGAAAGTGTCCTTTTTGATGAAAGAAAATAGGAATATCCAATTTCTACAGCTTTTTGTTTCCTTTTGACCTTGGCTTGTTTTTATATAATTCAGCTAGTAATTATTTATTCTAATTTAGCAAGAGAAAACATTACTGAATGTGTAATGTCCAACTGTTCATCATATATTCTAAAGATTTCCATATGCATATACACAAATATGTATATGTAGGATGATTTTCTAATTTATCAGTTTATGTCCACAGAATGGCAGAAAGAACATTGAATTCAGGGGGCAGCTGGGTTGCTCAGTGGATTGAGAGCCAGGCCTAGGGACAGGAGGTCCTAGGTTCAAATCTGGCCTCAGATACTTCCCAGCTGTGTGACCCTGGGCAAGTCACTTGACCCCTATTGCCTACCCTTACCACTCTTCTGCCTTGGAGCCAATACACAGTATTGACTCCAAGACAGAAGGTAACGGTTTAAAAAAAAAATAATAATAATATTGAATTCAGGAGAGTTCAGTTCAAATGGAACTTACTATGTGACTAGTTAACCATGTGATCCTAAGCATCTGAGATGTAATTTGTAATTTCAGAAAACAAAAGATTAGGGCTGAAAAGAACCTTAAAGGCTTCTAGGCCCAAAGTAGCAAGAACTCTGGATCTAGGGTAAGAAGACCTGAGAGCTGTAAGATTAAAATCTAATAACTCCAAGTATTATATTTTATAAGATTTATTAATAATCACTTGAAGCAGAGGAAATAAATAGAAGCCTGAGTAAAGATAAGTTTACTGGACCACAAAAGAGGGAGAAGAGTAAGAGAGAGCAGGCTTACAGAAACTTATCTCCAAAATGTAGTAAGGTAAGGACAAAAGTAGGATTCTGGGAAATGAAGTCCTAGGGTACAAAATTCTAATTACACAGATCAAATCAGGCCTCTAACACTTACTGATTATGTGACTGTGACTGAGCCTCTGTTTGCCTGTTTCTTCATCTGTAAAATAGAAATAATGGTACCTACCTCACAGGGTTGTTTTAAAGACCAAATAAGTTATTATTTATAAAAAAAATCAAATGGAACATGGCATATGCTATATAAATGCTAATCCCTTTGCACTCCCCATTAGAGTATCTGATCCAACTACCTCATTTTCCAATTCAACTAAATTGAACAAATATTTACTAAAGGTCTACACTGTGATAGGTAGAAAGGCAGTTTGGTACAGTAATAGAGATCAAATTTGAAACTAGGAAGACTTGGGTTCAAGTCCTACCTATGACATATACTGGTTGTGTGACCTTGTATAACACTCCAAGACTAAGTTGCAGAGAAAATGTTGGTCTGCATTGATAGAAGGGCTCTTCACTTGGAGCTCCCAACATCAATGAAAATATGGTTCTTGTCCCTGTCCCTATGGGAAAAGTACCCAGAATAGAGACAAAAATAACAACACTCCCTGTTCTAAAGGAGCTTAGATTTTATTGAATTAATGTAGGTACATATATAGGCACAGAAATTGAAGATCTAAAGATTAAGTGACTTGTCTAATGACATAAAGCCAGCAAGGAGCAGATTTGAATCCAAGTCTATAAAACGTATATTGTATTTACTACATAACAAACAAGGTGATGATTACTAGGAAAATGTTTGTAAACCTTAAAGCTTTATATAAATGAACCATGGTCTGCAAGATTTGTAAAACTCTTCTTCCTAGGAAACAATTTCTGTCTGATTTTCATATGGTTATAACCAGGGATATGCTGGAACCCCTCAAACTAGTCAATCTTGAAATTTATTATGAACAATTTATATTTCAAAGAAAAAAATTACTAATCAGGTTAATTTACTGTTGTTTTATTCTCTAAACTTAAGTGACAAAAAAAAATTAAAAAGACAGCTTAAAATCCAAAATATATCCAGTACATATTTTTCTCCCAGAGGGCTGGCTGTTAAACATTTACCAGTACACACTCCTGGGTACAACCTAAAGTGTTATGTAGCAGAATTGAAGACATAGTAATTGAGTTCTAGGCTTTGACTCTGTTACTTCCTATTGGACTTTGAGCAAGTTGCTAGTACCATAAAATTAATCTCTAGTCTCTTTCTGCCCTAAACCCTATGATCAAGGCTGGCCCCTAGTAACCTGCTTAGTAAATGCTCATTTAAGAGAATGAGTCTATGAATCTTTTTCTCTGCAAAAATCTCCCACTGCAAGGGCTTCAGTTCAGATCATGCTATGACTAGCATGATAAAAACAATGGAGCCTCTTTTCAGGCTATATGGAAATGTGTCCCAAAAGTCTTGGTGCAGATTTAAGTTTTATTAACAGCTATAAAAGTTTGAATGTATGAAGATGTTTAGGACAATATGTAGCTTAAAACTCACTAAACTAGGACATAATATATAATTGTAACCACTTCAAAAGTTGATTTGTGGATAGAGTACCAGACCTGGAGTCAGGAAGACTTTGAGTTCTAGTCCTACTAAGACACTACCTAAACAGGGCAAGTCATCTAACTTCTGCCTCAGTTTCTTCATCTGTACTGTGAGGATAATAATAGTACCGCCCTCCCTGGGCTATTGTGAAGATCAAATTAGATAATGAAGTGTGCTTAGTGCAGTGCTAGGAAGCAGCAAACACCATATAACTAACATTATTATTATTCGAATCAGGGTTTATACATTTTCTGTGTGATGCTGGGCAATCTAATCTGTTTACTTCAGTTTCTTCATCTGTAAAATGGGGATGATTGTAGCGCCTTTTCCGTCGTGGTTGTGAAATCAAATGAGGTAACTCTACAGTGCAGCAGTGTCTGAGCACACAGTATGTGCTAAATACATATTTTCTATTTTTATTATCATTATTACTTCTGGCAACTGGAAATAAAATGCACTTCAGGGTCCTCTTGTGATGGGAGCTGCTGTGGACATCCATTCCCCGAGTTACTCTGCCCCTAAATGTCATCTAAATCAGGAACTTTCTCTTCATGCCCTAGTAGTAACAGAGGAGGGAAGATGGGCTTACTTCCTTGAAGAGAGGGTTTCCACATGGTAAATAACCCTGGGGGAATGTCGGGCCAGCCAGGCCAAAGAAGGGGAGGAAACGTTGAGGGTCTCCTCCTCCCCTGCCCGTGACAAGCTGCAGTGAGTCCACCCCACCGACAGCTGGATGGGCACGGAGGAAGGCGGCTGCGCGGGCAGCCCGCGGCCGGGTCCGGGTGTCGGAATCCCCTGACCTGCTCCCCCCCGCCGCCCGACGCAGTCCCTCCCCCTCCCTGCTGCCTCGATCCCCTCCCCCTCCAAGTCTGCCAGAGAGAGGAAGAGAGAAAGAGAGAGAGAGAAAGCCCATTGCGCCGCAGCCTAAGCGGGAAGCGGCCCGCAGTTACACACCCAGAAGGAGGCCGTCCATGTCAAAGAGCAGGTGGGTGACCGGCCGCAGCGGAGGCGCAGGAGCCAGGCCGGGAGCCCGAGAGGCCATCGTGCCCAGGGCGTTGGTCTGTCGCGAGGGCCAGAGCGGCGGGGAGCCGAAGTTTGCAGCCAAGGGCTGGAGGGAGGAGGAGGAAGAAGAGAAAGTGGGGGTGGGGTAAGAAATAAGGGTGGGGGTGGGGGTGGGGCCCGAAGAACAGTCGGTGGCCCGAGAGGCTCCCTGCACGCGCACGCGCCCTGGGAAGCCCTTGCCGCCTTTCTCTCCCCTCCCCCCTCTTTCCACCTCTGCGTCTAGGGTGGGGGGAAGGGTGGGGTTGACGGGAGGGGGAGAGAGCGGACTGGCGTGCGCTAACGTGGGTGTGTGCGGTGCCTGTGTTTCCTGCCTAGATCCCGGAGCTGCGGAGCATGCTCAGATCGAGCCCCCTCGGAGACGTTTTCGCAGCCCTCCCATTCATTGCCTCGGCTGGAGCTGCAGGGAGGGGGGAAGGGCAGAAGAGGAAGATGCTAGGGGTCCTGATGGGAGGCTGAGGGGCGCTACTCGAGGGAGGGTGGGAGGAAGGTCAGTCAGTGTCAGATGACTTCAAGACTCGCTTTTGGCTGATGGCATTTGCCACCTTGGACGAGTAGCCGTGGGAACCAGCTGATCGGCCTAAGCTAAAGATCAGATCGCCTAGGGCTACATTCAGGTGCCACTTGCTTCTGTTTTTTTTTTTTTTTTTTTTTTTCTTGGCTCCCTGCCTGGCTCCCGGCTGTTACTAAAACCAGAAGTGGAGCCCCAAGCTGGAATCATGTTCTCTGCGGCCAGCCAGTGGGGCATGGGCAAACTCCGGGCTGGTTTGGGTGGCAAGGAGGAAACGTCTGGGTTATTTTAGGTATGATTTATTGAAGACAGATCTGAAGTCTCCCGCACTGCTGTCTTCTGTACCAGGCTTCATCATGAGTGTCAAGTAAGGCTGACATTTTTTTTCATAGTGCATTTTTTAATAAATGGAATCAAATAAAATCAGAGAACCGATTATTAGGGGAAGAAAATACACTAATGAAGTGTTTGATGTTAGAGAACTGCAATTCAAATTTCTGTGGTCAAGGGAGATTTATTGTATGTGGTGCCATCTTTTGCTGCAATTAAAAAAGCCTATTATAACTGCATTACCTTTCAAAGTCCTAATCACATCTCATCTGTGATTTTCTATTCCAGTGTTTCTTACCTTTCCACCCTTTTTAAATGTATCATGAAAAACACAATGTTGGCCTAGCCATAAAATACAGTAATATGCTTGCACTGTGTTTCTGTTTTGTGTTTTGTGTGTGTGTTTTTTTAAGTGGGGTTTTACATACATCCACATATATAGATGGGTAGTTAATAGCAGGGTAGTTCATCATGATTGTTTTTTGTGACATCATTTTTTCAGAGAGCATGCATAACTGAGAAACCTTTCAATAAAAAGGCAAAACCATAGTATAGAGTCTATACCATAGACTGATAATTCCTTTGAAAGAAAGCTTTTTTAATAACAAAGAAAAATTACTGACATACAGAGCAATAAATAAATTTTAAAATATCAGTAAATGAAAAAAAGTGTTAAGATTTATGATGCATGCCACCTAACTATTCCTGTTTATCAGTAGTATATTGTAAATGACATTATCGAGGAATATTGATATTCAATTATTAAAATGCATATTTTAGGTTTAAGCATACTCAGATTCTCAAAGTGATTTCATCAATGTGGGCCTTCCTTCCAGTGATGCAGCTCCCATGCCTACCCATCCTGTCGACTCCTGCCCATTTCAACCATGTCAACCATGTCAACATGCTAAGTGCCTTCCTAGATTTCTCTTGATTGCTCAAGCTTATCATTGGAATGTACAGCTTATTTGTCATTCATCCTTCACCACATGACAAGCCTGTATTCTTTTCACTCGTGTTTATTTGATGACATTTTCCATTTTGGTTCACCTTTGTAATTTTTTATAATCAATTTTAGCCTGTTCATACTCACCAAATGTTTCTTCACTGATGATCCTCATTTTTGAATTCTTTGGAGATCATAGTGTTCCATGACTATATGACTGTAGAATCTCAAAGGAATATGAATTGAAAATCTTCTCAAACAATAAAACATTTGTACAGATATCCGGGAATGTTTCCCATGGCAACATCACATCTGTGTTGTTCACTTGATAGGTAAAAGCCATTTTCTTGTAAGAGAAAAAGCAATAACCAGTACTAAAATTATAAAACACAGTTGTATCTTGAGTGCTATGGCTGTTTGCTCAGATTGTGTTGACTGCTATTTGGAAAGGAAAACATAGCTCTTTATCCTTTCATGTCCTTGATGTCATTTCAAGAATCACTGGAAAATCGCAGATATGTATAGCAGTAAATTGGCATGCTTGATGGTGCCAGAAGATGTTTTGTATCCATGGATTATTCCCTGACTGTGGTTTATCACCCTTGCAATATTGTTACATCTTCATTTTGATGAGTAACACTTGGGAAAGGAGCAAGAACGTCATTACATTTTATGAGTCTGAGGGTCAAAAATGATGGTTTGAAATAATAAGGTCCCCATACCAAACTGCATTTGGTATGAATGACAATCATAGGTTTAGAAGGAATCTTGGAGATCTTCCTCAGATTCTTGACCTCCATTCTTACTCAATATTACTGTCCAACCTCATTAGAGTGATAGATAGCACTTAGTAGTTAGCAATTGAAACTGTTTCACCTCCAAGATTTGAACCCTGAATTTCCCCACTGAAAAACAATCTTCTGTACTGCCTCTTCCATTCTTTTCCTCATTCTTGCCGAGTGTGCTCATTGTCCTTAGGTGAGGCCTCTAACCTTTCAGTCTAGTCCTGTTTTCCTCACTTACTACCCTTTTCTGAATTCTTCTCCCTTTGCAATTTTGAACATAGTAAGCCATGTCAATGAGGTACTGTTCTTTATCCCAGAATCCCTTACACCACATAATTATAGAACCAGAGACTGTTAAACAGAAACTAAGGCAAATGAAATGGCTCTCTGAAAGTTACTTAATGTAGATCTAGAGTCAAAGACCCAAAAATACTATTTGAGGGATTTTGGAGAAGGGAAATACAAATCTCATGTACAGTCAATCTGTTTCACCAAGTACCTTTGTCTTTCTGCTATTAAAAATCAGTCCCTGACCTCTTGTTTTATCCATTCTTCCTTATTAGTCACTCAACCATTTGCCATTTCTATTCCTACTTCCAAGATGAAGAATGCTTCCAGAGGAAGTTCCAAAATAGTAGTTCATGTTCTCCAACAACTACTGGACACTCACTACAAACTGACACCCTGTCTTCCTATAACAGATGCCCCAAAAGCTGTCCTCTTCTGGAGCCCCCAAGTACAACCTAACTCATTTTCTTTCATTGAATTACCAAGCTTTCTAATTTATTGAATCAAATTGAAATTACAAATTATGACCTCCTTCATATGTCTCCTGTACACTTCAAAACTTCTTGATGTTCTCACTCATCTCCATTATTCCAGCCTTAAAGGATGTGATGACCCTCCCACCCACCAAGATGCAACCCTGCAATTGTCCTCTTGATCCCATTATCTCTGTTCTTCTCCAGGACCATATGCCATTTCAAAATGATCCATACCTACTTCATCTTGCACCCCAAAAAAATCTTCAAGATTTCCCTCTCTGCTAGTCCTTTTTTTCCTGCCTATGACATACTCAGGCCTCTCTTCTTAAAACAAGAACAAGAACATACAGGAAAAAAAAAGTCTTGTCCTAGGGTCCCCTCAAGCTGGCTCCTTATTAGAAGAGAACTTCTATGTCAACAGAGATTATGCATCCTTTGTATTTTCAATATCTAACATACAGTAGGTGCTTAATGTTTTTTGGTTGATTATACCATTCATTGGGTTGTGAAGATCTTGTAAGATGATATAAATAAATTTCCACATAAATATTACTCATTATCACTCCTCTAGTTCAGAGCTAAATTCTGGAAAAAGTAATCTAAACCTACATCTTCCGTTCATAGTTAAACACCTTTTAATCTGACTTCAGGCTCTTCTACTTTACTTAGGAGGTAGTAGGATCAAGAAGAACTAGAGGAGGAGATAGTAATTAGATATGTACAAAGAGAATCAGGAAAGATTGATGACCCCTAATCCAAGGAAAAAGCCAATTCAGAATCAAAGAGGTAATAAGCAGTGCCACAAACTGCAGAATGACCACAGGATTATAGATGTTGAGTTAGAAGGGTCCTTAGAGAACACCTAGTCCAGTGCTCTCATTTTGCAAATGAAGAAAATAATGTCTAAAGAGATTAAATTATTTTCCCCCCTCTAAAATAACTGAGGATACCCTGATTTTCAATCCAATGATCTTTCTCCTTCAATCTATCCTTGACTTTAGGTGAATTGTGGTTCAGAGGAGGGAAAACCCCCACTACATATTTGCAGTAAGAGCAACCAATTTCAAAGTCTAGTTTTGCCATTTAATATTTTTGTGACTTGGAACATTTCATTTAATCTGTAAAATTAGAGCATTGAACTAAAAGTCCTCTAAGGACTTTTCCATCTCAAAATCTCAGATCTTGTGGTCTCTCTGAAGTCTGTGACATTGTTTATTCCCTCTTCTCTTCTTGATATGAGATAATCTTTTTTCCTTGAATGCCCTTGATACCTTTTTTAATTTGGTACTCTTTTTTCCTTGAACACTGAACTTTCCTATATCCCAAGATTATGGGAATAAATTAAGACTATATAAAGTAATTTGCTACTTTTCAAATGCTGCATAAATATGAATTCATACTTGCTGTCCTTTAAATGTTTCTTGCTTTCCTATCCCTATCCTATTATTTATTTTAATCCCTTCCCTTAGAATCCATACCCTCACACCCCTTCACCTGTCTATTCTTAAAAATACAACTCAAAGCCCATTTCCTTCCTGAAGACCTCTTGATGCATAGATTTCACTCTCCTTTGAAGTTCTACAGCATATAGCTATTCTAGTAATTGAAATACACAACATTATAGTGTTTGTAGTCTGTTTATATCTATTCTATTTTAGATAATTGATTGACTCACCAGTTATTCCAGACACCCACAGTCCTGGTTTGGATTGGCATCCCCACACCAAAGTAATTGGTGCATCTGATACACCTCAGAAATATTCAGTTCTTTACTTCTCTCAGACATTTTCCCTCAGCCATGAGGCTGTGTGATATAGTGGAAAATGTCTAGGAAGAGAAGACGTATTCAAATCCTGCCTATGACACTCAGTATCTATGTGACCATGATCACTTCACTTCTGTGGTCTTCTGTTTCCTCATTTGTAAAGTAAGGGGATTGAACCAGATCGCCTCTGAGTTCCATTCCAGCTCTGGAGCTATGGTCCTACAGACTTCAGGATGGCAGAAAGCTACAATGAGACTTGTTAGACCATGTTTATCTACATTAACAGCCCCAAGGGGGTAGGGGGTGCTGGAACTTTCCAGGCTAAGGATTCCACAAGATGATTTGATTTCTTTGACCACCGAAGTACCTGAAAGCCTTACTCAATGAACACAGGTTTATTTGTAGCAGCTAATTTGGGGAGTATTTAAGTTCTCAATAATCTCTCTGGCTGGATAAAAATTCTTAGAGGCAGATTTAGTAGAGGAGTTTAGAGCAGTGAAAGCTGCCTGACCTCATGAAAACTGGGCCTTTTAGTTTTCTAAATTTCTACAGTTGAGAGTTGGTGGTAGAAGTTAAGAGGACATGCAATCTAGTGCCTAATTCCTTGCATGGAAGGTGTAAAGATGTTTTTTTTTTCCTTCTGCCTTCTTATTCTCCCCCTCTTCCCTGTAATTTATTTCCTTTTTCTTCCTCATCTCTTTATTTCCCCTTCATTGTATCTGCTCTTTTATTTCCTTCCTCACTTTCCCCCGCTTCTTCTGTATCTTCATTTCTTCTCTTTCCCTATCTTTCCCTTGCTTCTCAGCACTCTATGAAACACAAAACCCATTTAATGTAGCTCCCACAGAGGTCAATCAATCATGGCATTTTGCAACTCAAAATGTTTTCTGAACAGCTTTCAGCAAATGTGCATCCACATATTCACTGTTTCTGCTATCTAGCTATCCCATATTGCAGAGTACCAGTTGTTTGCTCTTGTTCATAACTCCTACTACACATGATGTTTCTTTTCATTTGACTGCCACTTTATCAGAAAGACTTTAGAATTGTGAACTATTCATTACTGGAGCGATATGGTATTCTGGTAAGTATTCAAATAGCTGTTGTACCAGATTATACAAGGTGAAAGGTCTAAGAGTTATTATTAATAGTTGATTGGCTCAAATTAATATTGTTATTGTAATGCCTTCGACTTATTATTATTCTATATACTTTAGGATTTTTTTTTTGCTCAGAACTAATTTCTAAAATTTCTAAAGCAAAAACAAATAAAGCCCGCATGTCATTTAATGAATTTTTTTGTTATCTAAATTTTAAGTTTATATGGTACCATGGAAGGCATGCTGACTTCGAAACTGGAGTGCAAATCTTACTGCTGAGACTTATCTTGGGTGTCATTTAAGCTCTTTGGGTCTTAATTATTATCTGTAAAATGATGTGTTTAGGGTCTGTAGGATCTAAATGACTTCTAAGGCCCTTTATAGCTTCAAATCTTTGATACTATGAGCTGTTCTGGGCCTGAGTTGTCTGCAATCATGGATGGTGTTAATTTTGACCTATTTTCTTGGCTTAGCCAAAAATGTTAGGCCATTAGAAATGGTCTCAGCAGCCTGGAAAAAGCACTAGATATTATGCCAGAACTCCTGTGTTTGAACTCTAGTTATGAATTGCCATATGGGCAAATCAATTAACCTTTCTGAACTTGTCTTTCTCCATCTTTAAAATAAAATCTTACCCTATCTACCTGATGGTGTTGTTGTGAGGGAAATGCTTTGTAAACTTTAAAGCCCTCTCTAAATGTGATCTATTATTTGTATTTCTGGGTAGAAGATCCCAAAAGATAGTGAATACTTTATTCTGTTTATCTTCTACCATTCCCCTTAATTTCTCCTGATTCTAGTACAACAAAAAACCTTAGTCAGTGACTACCAAATTCTCTAACATGTCTTTCAGTTTTTTTTTTGTTTTTTTTTTTAAACCCTTGTACTTCGGTGTATTGTCTCATAGGTGGGAGAGTGGTAAGGGTGGGCAATGGGGGTCAAGTGACTTGCCCAGGGTCACACAGCTGGGAAGTGGCTGAGGCTGGGTTTGAACCTAGGACCTCCTGTCTCTAGGCCTGGCTCTCACTCCACTGAGCTACCCAGCTGCCCCCATGTCTTTCAGTTTTGTAGATCTGTGATTTCCTATTTGATATTTTATGAGGAAAAAAAAGTGAAGTAATAAACATTTGGACAGAAAAAAATTATCAAAATGTATCATTTTTTTCCAGTCACTTAATATTTCAAGACTCTGAAGATTCCATATCATATGTTTGAAAGTATAGCAGCAATTGGTTCCAGTTTATACAATTACAACCTCAATGACTTTGAACTATCACTTGTCCTTTCTAGGCTTCAATTTCCTCATCTGTGAATGAATGAGTTGGATAGTTTCTAATATTCTTTCCAATCCTGAAATCTTAAGAAAGAGAATAGGGCATTAGAGCAGTAGTTTAGAAAATTCTAAACTTATGACTCAAAAGGATAATGCAGGCCTGAAAAAGAATGCTTATAAATTCTCAGAAAGTAATATTTACATTGGGAAAATATTACTTAGGATTCAGTTATCCAGATTATCTCAATATTCCCTAAAATAATGTGTCTACCATGTGTAAGACAAGCATTGTGCTAAATGTTAGGGATACAAGGAGAACAAAAAAACAGTGTCTGCACTCAAAGAATTTACATTTTCCTTGTATATTACATTTTTACATCAAATTTGCACTACAGTACTGAATTGAATCTCAGTATTTCAGTGAATCCCATTTTTGTCATTTCTTCTGAAAATACAGATTTCAATCCATGTACAATTTCTTTGTATGTCCTCAATTGAAAACTCCACAATTTACTCCACATGTTGAAAGCCTTTTTCTAGGTTTTCTCACTTTTCCTTGTGTAGTACTATCCTTTCCCTATGTAAAAGGCCTACTTCTTTTTTCTTTCCAATTGTACTTCCTGAATGATACATTTTTTTTTAGTTTGTTACCCCCAACTCACTTTAACATATAATAGTGTATCCTCTTGTGTTTCTCTGTTTTTTTCTTTTGGATCACCCTCACTCATAATTGCTCAAGGTGGTGGGTTTAGTAAACCATATTCATATGCATCACCAGAAGAATATTCATTTTTAAAATATTTTTGGGGTTGGCTTCTGTGTCATACAGAAGTTTGGGATTGTTGAAAGTTTTGAAATTTTCTAATTCTAAGGTGCTTTTAAATATATAGGGCAAATGAGTGACTTGAGAACTTTATAGTAAGTTAAATACTATCAATAATCCAAATAAAGGCACAAAATATGGTTTGTAGCTTTGAATCTACATGCCAATATTGAAAATGTGTTTTTTCATTATAGATATTTATAATGAATTACAGTTATAAAATATGTCTTACCCCACTTGCATGAGTATGCAAAATTGTAATCAAAGGTACTGTTGATATCCATGACCAATTCTCCATTATGGTATAAAATTATATAAATATAAAATTATTTTTGAAAAACAATTTACATTTAACTTTTTTTTAATGTTGAAGATATCAACCTAGATGGTATTTTACAGGCCAATCTAGTCCATTGCCTTTATCTATATTTTACAAATTAAGGTAAAATAGGTAGAAAGTGCTGGCTTTGTGACCCTGGTCATTGCATCTCTCAAGTCCTTTTCTTTCTTTCTTTCTTTTTTTAAACCTTTACCATCCATCTTAGAATCAACACTGTGTATTGGTTCCAAGGCAGAAGAGTGGTAAGGGATAGACAGTGGGGCTTAAGTGACTTGCCCAAGGTTACACAGCTGGGAAGTATCTGAGGCTAAATTTGAACCCCAAGACAAAACATTTATTCTATATCCAAAAAATTTCTTTGAAAAGGATTTTAACTCTAATTCCTAACTTATGTTATTGTCTCTTTTAACTTAAGACTTACCTATTCAAATAATTAAATACAATCTGACATGGTAGATGGCTTAGCTATAAATTATTATTCAAAAAAAATTTTAAAAGGAAACAGATTGTGAGTATATATATCCCTGTAGACACTCAACACATAAACATAGCTATTCTGTGAAAAAAAAAGGTTAATTATTAGTCATTTATTAAGCTCAGACTAGGATAAAAAAAAAATAGATCTTATTCCCAAAGAGCATACATTTTACTGCTAAGGAACAACAGATGTACAGACAACAATGCAAAATATATTTAAAAAATGCAAAGTAATTTTAGAGTATAGAGAAGGCACCATTAGCACCTAGGAAGGAATCAGGAAAGGCTTCTTAAAGGAGGCAAATTATGAATTGAGTTTTGAAAGGAACTAGGAATTCTAAGAACAGAAGTAAAGAGGGGACATAGTATGTTCCAAGGATGGGAACAATCTGTGCAAAGGCATGGACATTGGAGATGGAATGTTGTATGTGAGGAATAGCAAGTAGGTCAATTTGGCTGAACTTGAGAATGTCAAGGAGAGAAATATGCCATTATCCTGGAAAGATAGGTCAGAATTATATGTTGAAAATCTTAAAAGCCAAACTAAAGAATTTGTATTTTATCTGTCTTAGAAGTAATGGGAAGTTTTGAGCAGGGTAATGACATAATCAAACCTATGCTTTAATGAAATAAATATTGACAGTTGTGTGAATCATAAATTGGAGAAGGGAAAGAATTGACTAGTTAAGAGGCTGTTGCAGTAGTTCAGAGAAAAAGTGATGGGTCGTGAACTGGACTAGAATTGTAGCCCTATGAACAAAAAGAAGAGGTCAAATTGCAGAGATGTTATGGAATTAATAAGACTGCAAAAAGTAAAGATTGACTCCAGAGGTTGAAAACTTGAGTGACCAGAATAATGGTGGTGCCCTCAACAATAAAAATTTAGGGAGGGAAGAGTAAGAATGGAGGTTCTATTTTTGAAATGTTGAGTAAGAAGAGAGTAAATATCATTGCTGATGGTGAAAGAGTAGGAAAAGCAAAGCAGTTGAAGATGAGAAATTAAATCTCCATTCCTCATTTCAGCCAATACCTTTTGTTTTCTCCCCCACTCCTCACCTTTTTATCTTTAAGAAACAGCATAATAGGCTTCTTGTTATTTGTTTTTACCTACTTTCACTTCATATCTAACATACACCTGCCTTCTAGGTAATATAATCTTCTGTCGGTGTGCACTCCAGCAGGTTTTTGATATAGACAACTATATCAACTCCCAAATATAAATAATTTATTTGGAGGCAATTCTTTTCATGTTTCCGTTTACTATAGTACTTAAGTGCTTAAAGAGCTCTGGGTAGTTGGGTTAGCATTTTACTTAAATTGAAATAAAAAAGTGAGGATTCTGTACTTGATCAGAGATCCCATTTGAAAATTGTTTTATAGCTGTAGTACCACCCTCTAAATGGATTATGATTTATTGTGTGCCCAATGCTAGATGTACCTTTTAAAAAAGTTAAGCAATGTCATATTCTAGCTTCCTTTAAAGCTTACCAGGAGCATCCCCTCTTATAGAAAGCCCTACCCAATTGTAAGAACCTCCTCCCAAAATTAGCAGTTTTTATTTAATTTTGTTTGTGTATTTTGAGGACATTTTGAGAGAATTGAGGGGATAGCAAGTGGTTAATTGTGAGAATTGAGTGAACCACAATGATTCTATCTTGTTACTCACTTCTAGAACTAACTTAGTTTCCTTCCTAATGAATTATAGAGTTTATTCAATTGTAGGAATTGGGAGAAAAATCTTATTTCATTGTCATTCTCAGTCCTACATGGCTGGGAATTTGGATTATTTGTACCTTCTGTTTAGACTCATAAAAAAGGACCTAGGTTATATTGATCAGAAACTAAATCAGATTCTAAGACTGATTCAGGAATGAATAGTCTCATGATTGTACATATAAAGCAACCCATACATCTTATATGAAAACTGGCCCCATATTGATCATTTATTGTCTTCATGTTCCTTTGACTGTTTACAGATAATTGTGGAGTGGAACACTTCATTTCTTGAATTCAAGGAATTATACCTGTTTATTCTCCCTTCCCAACTTGGAAAGTCTAATCTTTCATTCATTTATATATCAGATTATTTAGTATTGTATTAATTTCCTTTTAACTAATTGGTCTTATTTGATTAATTATTTTTACTGTATAAAAGTTTGTCTTCATCTGTATTAAAAATCCAGCCCTAAACTGAAGAAAGGGCTGGATCCCAATTTGTTAGGCAATTGGCATGCATTGCTATATGCTTAGAAGGTCAAACCTTTGTTTCTTCAGTCATTTCATCTTTTGCTCCTTACAATATACTATCTCTCTTTCCCCTAATTCCTGCCCCAGTTAACTGAAAATTTCTTGAGGGCAAGCACTCTCTGTTTTTTGTCTTTGTATTTCCAGTCCCTACACATTAGATGCTTAATAAATGATCATTGAATGCTATTGAATAAATTAATGCTTAAAGAACACTGAAAATGACCACTCAGAATCAAATCTTACTATTTATTTATCCTAAGACTTCAAGGATCTGTGATTTACTCTGATATTCTGATACTGGTACTCCCTTTACCTACATAGATCCAAATCTCAACTCTACAGGACTTAGTCTGGTTGATAGGGGAATAGAGGAGAGAGGACAGAATATGACTCTAGCCATCAGGTGAAGAATCTCACCAAACTTAAGGATCTCTAGACAGCAGATACAGTAGGCATTCACTCATTGGACCCTTTATCATTTATCTATATAAACAATCTGAAAAGTAGACTTTTTAAAAATGTATATTTTTTCCAGATTACAAATAGACACAATTTTTAAAAATCATTTTCTAATATTTTGTGATCCATATTCTCTTCTTTCCTTCCCCCCTCCTTGAAATGGCAGGTAATATGATATAGTTTTACATGTGTTGTCCTAAATATGTACTTCCATGTTATGAAAGAAGACATGTTGCTAATTCTAAGAAAAAATTCTTAAAGGAAATGAAGTGAAAATGATATGCTTCTGTCAACATGGAATCTAGAAACCCCAAACTTGTAGTCTAGTAAGATCTGATGAACCCCAAATTTTAAGACTAGCTGATAAGCTGGAGACTCCAAAGCTTGTACTGGTTCCCTGTTCCCATGAAAATCCACCCTGAAGGGAATCTCAGGCTAGCAGTTTCAGACTGAAGAATGGACCCTAAAATAAATGACAATCCCAGTTAGGTGGGGCTAAGCAAAAGCTGAGTGCCTTTTTGCATTAGAAGCTTCTCCTGTACCACATCCCCCTTTCAGGGATTGAACTCAGGACCCCAGTTTATGAGGCTGACATGCTACCTATTGCACTAAGAAGGCACTTCTAGATTCCGTGTTGACACTTCAATCTGCATTCAGACTCCATCAGTTACTTCTATGGTAATGAATCCTTTGGAGTTGTCTTGGATCCTTGTAGTGCTGATAATAGTTAGGTCATTCACAATTGATCATAGTATTTTATTGCTGTTACTGTGTATAGTGTTCCACTGGTTCTTTTCACTTCAGTTTGCATCATTTCATATAGGCCTTTCCAAGTTTTTTTTGGTGATTGCCCTATTTGTCATTTCTTAGGGAAGCTCTTTTCTTTCCAATTTCATTCTTTTTTAAAGCTCCCTCCTCCTCTTCCTTTGAATGTATTTACAGGTCACCTCCCTACATATCACCTATCACACTTAATGGTAGCTTCGAAAGAGAAGTATCATAAGTATGTTAATCATTTCTAAACACATGATGTTGACAAAGAGAATGAATTCCTTTGGGCCTTTTGTGGGTGGCTATTACACACAGATAATCAATGGGTACAAAAGGCCTGAGGGGATTGCTCTAAAAAAGATAATACAAACATAAACCTTTACAGTTGATCTTAAGGTTCTTACTCTCTCCTTTGACCATTAATACTTAATCATATTTATTTTAGTTGAAAGTTAAATTAAAATATGAATATGCCAATGAACGGATTACTATAATTTCCCAAATGACTCCTATCCTTTAGTTAGCCATATTCTTCATAAACACTATATATACTGCTTTGTCATATAAAGTAGATGATAATTAAACTTTTAAATCTGGTTGTACACATTTAATATTTTTAGAATGAAAACTTGATTTCTACCATTTCAATCTGCCATAAATTAATGCAATTTGCAGTTACATATTCAGGATTAATATATGTAATCTTAGCTATGTTGTTATTGTTTAAGTAAGTGCAGTTTCCCTCTGATGTATATCTGAAATATGTGGAGAATGAGGGAAGACCAAGAGGAAAAACATATTCAGTTAAATAACTTTTTTATGATAGATTCTCCAATTATAAGGTGATTACTTTATTGCTAATGATGACTGCATGATAATCCAAGGTTGCCAAATGATCATTCATAGCAAGGTAAGATTTTGATTAGGGTGTAGTCAGGTATAATTATATTTGTAAAGCTCTTCAAGATCTTAGACAAAGGTACAAAGAGTGGCTGTGGATCATAATGAAAGACATTGTCTGAAAGCCTCATTAGAAGTGGTAAGTTTGATTTGTTTTTGTACTATGTTGTATCAAAATGAACTGTGACATAGAAATGACTTTTTAGGAATATTTATACCAGACTCTATTGAGCTGGGAGGTTTTTCAAGATTTCTACTTTCTGGGTTTGTTTTTTTTTTTTTTATTTAAATGGTCTTTGTTATTGTTGGCATTATGAAGTTATCATTCACCAAATCTCAACATTTCAGGATACAGAGAACAAAAAAGATTATAAATTAAATCATGAAATATTGTTACATGGTTTGAATTTTTAAATGTATGCTTTATTTTATTCATTAGAAATAATTTGCTCATTAGAAACAAATTTGTATGGTGTATCGGATTCTAAATTTCTTTTTTCCTTATATTTTAAATGCTTTATTGATATTTCTTTTTTTCTTTTCTTAATCTTCATCACTATCTTGTACCTAGTTTCTCCTTTTGACCCTTTTTGGGGGAAGAGAATTAATTTACTGCTAAACATCATCTAAATAGCATTCCAATGATTTCATTAGTTAAGGCCTCCCTATAAGAGACAGTTTGTCATACTAGGAATTGGATTCCAAATTTACATCATGCTTTCCTTAAAGGATATTTTGGAATAGAATAACTAAGGATTTATATTTCTGAATTCTAGTATTTTACTCAAAATGTCAATGAAACAAGCTATACACAACACTTCTGATAGAGTCTTATGTTCACTTGCAAAAAAGGATAATATTTGCTTGGGGTGAGATGAGAATGAAGAATTAATTTAAATTCTTTAATTTTTAGTTAAAATACAAAAAATTGCTGAAATCAAGCTAAAAAAGAACAAAAGAATTAGAAGGAAGAAACTTAGAAGGAAAAAGAGAAAAGGAGAACATGTATTGCATATTGAAAATAAAATGGACTCAATTCAGAATATTAAAATCAATTGTATTTGGATATGGTACGGTCTAACAAAATAGTATGTGTCTTTTTGGTTAGGTAAAATGAAGTATTAGTGCTATTTTTTCATAAGTTTACAATTGATTTCTTCTAATAAGTAACAAATGCAATTCAACACAGAAAAAAGTTTCCATTGCAACCTCAGTATTTTATTTTTTTATCAGAATTTGTTATGTTCTTTTAATTGTAAATGTCAATTTCCATTAAATGAGAAATACCACTTTGAATTTATACATACCCCCAAAGGTGAAGACAAAACAACAGCAAAATTATCTAATTAGGGGAGTATAGATACATTATTTGTGCCAGTGTTTATTTAAATCAGCACTTAGCACAGTGCCTGTTCCATATTGGAGCTTAATGAATATTTATTAATTGATTATTTATGTTTTTGAGAAAAGGCATTTTATTTATTATAATTTGTGAGTAGGTTGAAAAATAAGTAGAATAAGAAGTAAAACCTTTAGGATTTTTGGGAAAGATATATGTCTAATATACATTTCGAATACATTTATATATGTATATGTTACACAACATGTATACATATTCACACACATACATACCTGTACATTTGTATATAGATACACATTTTATGTATATAATGCTGTCTTCATTTTTTTTGGAGGGGAGAACCTCTATTGTTTAATATTCTTTGTGTTTTCTGTAGTTTAAACTATAATCTACCCAAGCTTTAAGAGCTAGGAGGGTCTATCTTTTTGGTGGGTAAAAAGTTTCTGCTGTCAAGAGATGTTTTTATTCATTGTTAAAAATATGAAACGAAGCACCTTAAACTTTCCAAAGCAATTTGACATAACCAAAACCCTAAAACACTTTCTAGAATTTACCTTACCCATCATTCCCAGACAGAATAAAATTCCTACTTTTTCCAAAGCAAGAGACAATATTTGCCCTCATTGCCTTTTAGATATCCCACTGAAATGTAGCTGTTGAGACATTGAAATGAGATGTTGAGACCTACAAGCATGAAAAAAATATATTATTCTTCCTGTTTTCTGTGCTTCTAGCAGAACTATCTATCAGTAGGATCACATCATCTCTGAAGGCTATGAATTTACATTTCTGAATTCTTTAACATTCCAATTAGACTGAAGGGTGCTCCCCTCTGCAGCACATATACCAATTAGATTGAAGGAAGTATTATTCATTCTTTTGTGAAGTCTTTTAAAATAGACTTTTCTTTCTTCACTAAATGCTAATGCTTAGCAAAACATGCCTTATGAAGTTCAGTGTTTACTGTGACACAAATACTCAACACTAAAAAAGTGCATCACATTCATGTGTTCTAAGACAATTGCATAACAACTGATTCTATCAATGGAGAGAGGTATACAGCAAAACAAAAGTAAAGATTTATATTATTTACAAGACAAGAAGCTTTTCAGGATTCCTTTATAACTAGAATGAACCTGGATAATAGGGTGGGGAGAAGGGTGGAGAAGATAATCAGATCTGATCCTCCCTCCTGCTTTTTTTTCTGGGAAGTTCATCCCAATGAAAAATCATGTTAGTGGAAAACTAGATATTCTTTATGTACTTGATATAAATACCTGAGGAAAGAATGAAAATAGCAACTAGTAGACTACTTTAGGTGGAAAAAGTAAGGTGAGGATTGTACTAGTGGATTAGATTATTGGAGAAGATGTTTGAGGAAAACTTCTCAGAAGACTGCCTCAATTTCAAGGACAGAAGCTTAACCACACCTGTTCAAGTCAGTAGCCAAACAGATGTGTTTCCCATGTTCTGCTGTTGGTAAGTTTCAACCATTGATATTATTTAGAGACCCAGGGATTTCCACTCCTTGAAGAGTTATCACCTGGAGCTTGGATTAGTTTTGTTTTGTTTTAGCATTGCCAAAGGAGACACTTGGCTGCTTTGGAAATATTTGGATATGAAGGACCTAGGTCCTGCTGCTTATTATATCTGTGACTTTCAGTAAGTTGTTTACGTTTTTTCTGTGCTTCACTTTCCTTATCTGTAAAATGAGGGGAATTGAACCAATCCATGAGGCATACAAATAGGAAAAAATTGTCAACATGTCCAGAGGTTTTAGTGACTTTGTATTATGGCTGGTTATCCAAAGACAATCCTTGGCATCATGCTCTTCCTTACATGTAGCTACTACTACACTATTTCTTTACCAAAACACATACCCAAATTAAGGTTTAAAAAGTATATAATTCATTTATTATAGTGTGAAAGGTTCTTGAGAAACAAACTGGGCAATTAAATGAATTATAAAGACACAACTCCATTACTTAAACTATCAGGATTCAAACTAATTCATCAGTTTTCTTAACAGGCTATATATTTCTCAGTATCTAACTCTCAGGCTGACCAGCATTCCTTTAGCCAACATCTTATGCCTTCTCTCCACAGATGCTCCTTCCCTAATATAATGATTTTATTTACCACTGAATTCTAGCCAAGATCTATTTCTGAAGTTGTTTAAGCATAGGCACTTTCTGTGTGCTTCTATAGATTCAAAGAAGCAGCAACTTCCCACTTTCAAGGCATTTGTAGCTGGCATGTCTCTGGTCTGTTAATGCATCTTTAGCTGCTCCTTCAGCTCTCCTGCCTGCATTAAATCAATTAGTTGTCTGTCCTCTCCAGTTTCTCTCCTTTATCCGAAATACTAAAAAAAAAAAAAAGTCTCTTTCTCTGTTAAAAAAAATCTATTCATTTTTATCTACCATAAGTCATACTATACACAATACCCTTGGTACTCTCCATGTAATCTCAGAGATGTCTTCATCTCAGTGTTGCCATATTCTTTATAACATTAGCAAGCCTGAAACCCTTATTTAACGTGCCCCATGAACCAGGGTAAGCACATTTTCCTAGAATTTAAGGAGGGTAATTTTTCTCTATTACTTAAAAAAAAAAACGTTTGATGTTCCTTAATTTCCTCAGTCTTACTACTTCCTTCACTTCTTAACAGAATTAGAATATGGAATCACTGAGTTAGAGGGGGGACCTCATCTAATTTAACATGTTCATGACCAAAAGTCCCCTTAACTGTATACCAAACAAGCAATTAACTGGCCTTTCTTTAAAGGTTCAAATGGAAGAAGAATCTACTCTCCTTGTTAGTAAAATTTTCCCTAAATGAGATTTAAACATGCCTCTTTGTAACTTCCAGCCATTGCTTTTAGTTCTGACCTCTAGGACTAAGGAGAATAAGTCCAACCCCTCTTTCATTCAATTGCCTAAAGAAAACTTGTCACCCTTAAGTCTTTTCTTCTAGCTAAACATCTTCTGTTCCTTTAATTAAGTCTAATTTGGCAAGATATTAAAGTACTTCACCATCCTGGCTTCCCTTTTCTAGATCCACCCCAAGTTTATCAGTTAATATCTTGTCTAAAATGTGGTAATCAGAAGTGAACATATTAGCTTAGAGCATAATTACAACTAGACGTTATACAATCAGGACATAGTTTTAAAATAGCTATCATTCTTCAAAATTCTGGATACTGTTCCTCTCCATGCTCTTGTCAAGGTGAGTGTCCCTTCCAAAAATATAGATTCCAATCTATTTATACATTCTCATCCTACACTATTTTCTCTCATCAATGTATTTATTGGGAGGGGAGTAGAACAATGATTTTTCTGAGGGAAAAGAGGAATGGCTTGGGAAAAGGCTCAGAATTAGGGGTAGAAGGACTGAGTGGGATCAACATATCATCTTATATTTAGGTGGCACAATGTGTTATCATTTGATTATGTTACATATGTGTTTCTGATACATCTGTGTCAAAAGTTACAGTGATTACTCAATTTGTTCATTTAAAATTACAAATTTTCTTAACATTCCATTTTTGACAGTAAAAGATTTATTTAACAACAGAATTGTAGATTTGTCATATTCACTACTGTGTATATGTGTAAATATGTAAAACTGTTTCCTTCTTAAGAAAATAAGAAATGGCTTCAACTGCACATACTTGAAACTTTGTCTAAGTAAATTGGGCAAAGAACATGAAGACTTCTGATACTCTGTCTTCTTCATAAATGGGATCCCATTAAATATCTCTAGTACTGATAGAATAAGCAAGGCTTACCTTGGGTTATGGAAACATTGGGAGGGTATAGGGCAACACTATCAGCTTCCCTCTCCCTCCCTCCCCCCAACTCTTCCATTATAAATGTCTCCATTATTATATTTAATCTGTAGAAGAATCTCTTCACATGTAGAGACTAAATTGATTCCCTTTATCTTCATTTATCATCTATTCTGATTCTTTTGCATATGAGGCAAAGCAGGCTGCCTTCTAACATTAAATGAATTGTCCAAAGTAGTTAGCCACAAAACAAAGAAAAAAATTCAAATTTTTTCAATTCTTGGCTCCTGTGATTACCCTTCTTGTTTCTAATTCTGTCCTTGCTTGGATAAGCTATAGGAAATTTTAACTTTTTAACCTATCGCGAGTCAAGCTACAAATCAAGATTACAGTATTTACTTTTCCTCTCCACAACTCTGAACATATGTTCTTGTACTTCCTCATAGCTGCTTTACACCACTGACAACTTCAGCATTTTTACACACTGCTCTGAATATTGTAGATATATATGTGACCAATATTCAACTGTGAAAATGCCTCTGTACTTTATTTGGGTGCCACAGGAAATGCAGAAATCTAGCGACCATGTGAAGTAGCATTACTTTCTCTCTGTTTTTGTACACTGAGGTTTGTATTTTCTTTCCATACCACACATGGTAGATATATGACTAATAACTCAGAGAACTGAACTGGGTTGGGATATTCTAACCAAAGGGAATACTGTTGACTTGGGCAGTTGAAAAAATATAGTAAGTATATCATAGCATCTTAGATATATTTTATTTTTTTTTAATGTTTTCTCATGTGCATTTGTGAGTCTTGGAACTAGAATAAACCATAGAGTTGATTACACTAGTTGCTAAACCCCAATGTCTTCATGTGTATTTAGTTCAATCCAAACTGACCTAGAAACTGGTCCTGGGTTAGGGTTGGTGATCTGGTACAGTGAGAATATTAACAGGCATACATAATGGTTCTTATATTTTCCTTATTCTCCTAGCAAAGGTATTTACCACCCTTTGGTCTCAGCAGCTCTCAAAAGTGTACAGATCATAAAATCTGAAGTGACTCTGCCCTAGGGTCCCAGTGTGCTTTTATGGTAAGGGTATTCTTTCTCACTAACTGAGGGGGCTTTACCCACTAATTTAAGCTGGCTACTAGGGCGAAACAATCCCCTATCAGTCCCTACCTGCCTTCTTGACTCTACCTTTCCTCCAAAAGCCTAGATTAACTATGTTTGCGCTAGAATTCTGAAAGGATGTCAGCAGACATATCATGATACTTGTCACATTAACTATAATAATGAATGTTGTTAGTTTACTTAGGACCTGATCTGTGATTCATTGGTATAGGGTACTCTAAAAATGAAGAAACTACATAGACCAAAACAGATCTGCAACTGTTCTATAATTTTTCATTTTAGAGAGTTGCCTGAGGCACTGAAAGGTTAACTGAAACTTACTCAGTGACCTAGCTAATCACATCTTCCTGTCTCTAAAGCCAGCACTCTATATTCTCCAAAAAGCACTATCAGAGAAAAGGGCCCTTTTAAATAATATTATCAACTGATTAAAAGTAGCTCTTAAATATTCAGGTGGAAAAAATTTAAAAATCTTAGATTATTATCCCTTTTTTGTTTGGCTGGACCTGTGATTTCATTAGTATAGAAATTCTTGGTTCAGATGGTTATTGTACCACTATACAATCATTTAACTACTTTGACCCTAGTTTAATGTGTTAAATGAGCGCATTGGACTATAACATCTCAAAAGTCCCATCCAATTCTGTGTGATGAGTAAACAATTCTAAGAGATTGAGTTCTAGGTTAAAAAATCCAATTTATCAATTAGGCTAGCAATAATCAATAAATGAATTGGTCCTTAATCTCTCTCCTCCATCAAAGACAACTCATTCAGAGTGACTTAAAAACAATTTGAAAGCTCATTTTTCAACCCTCCCCTAGATAGAGCAAGACATCTCTAATTGGTGGATACCTAATGAGGGAGGTGGGGTAATATTTTCTAGTCCTCCCTTTCATGATGATAGGGATAATGACTCATCACAGGATTCCAATATCCTTGCTGATCTATATGAAGAAATCAAATTATGTCTGCTTAATTTGACTTCCATCCTTTATACCAATGGAAGGAGGTAAGGACATAGCATGTCACCCATGGACATACTTAGTCGGAGCCAGATTTGTTTATAGAAAAAGATGAATCTTACATTCTTCATCTTAATCATCTCAATTTTAGAGGATATTCTAGGGCAAAGAATACAAGATACATTCCTAAGTCTGTCAGGACAAAGGAATGAGGAAAAGGCTTAGACATAAAATGTTACAGATCACTATTAGAATCAAAATTATACAATATTAAGAATAAATCATCTCATCTATTTGCTTAGTGTCAAAGCCAGGATTATAACTTGTTTTCTGACTTGAAAACCACTGTTCTTTAACCTATACAATTCTCTCTAAAGTTCAAAAGAGAACAACAAAGTACATCAATTCTAGTGAAAGAGATAGTGTTACTGGATGTTGGGATCAGGAAGGTGCCATGGAGCGGGTACTTTTAAGGCTAAATAGAAGTTTAGCATGGAGAAGTAGGATGGGGTTGATTAGAAGATCATTATAACCATAAGGAAAATATAGAGAAAGGTGCCAAAGCAGGAAAGCATAGTATATGCTCCACTATTAGCTATTAGTGTTATTTTGGTAGAGCAATGAGTACATAAAGAGCAGCACTATGGAACAAAATCAGATTGGGTTGAAGCTTTGATTGACTGTCTAAGGCATTCAGAATTTACTTGGGAATAATTAATGAAATATCTAAAAACTAAAAAGAATCTATTAAATCAATATTTAAACTACTTGAAAGCAGGCTGTATCATATGTTTTGTATTCCTTATGGTAATCTAATGCAATACTGGGCACAAAGATTTCAGTAATTACTTGATTACTTGTTTGTTGAATGGCCAAATTAATTATTGAATTAGTGAAGGCTGAATCAAATGCTTTTGTAACCCATTCCCCCCCTTTATTTAATAATCAATGAATAAAAACTTATTTAGCATTGTTAGACATCAGGAATAGAAAAGAATTTCCAGTGCAATTGTGTTGCCTTGATGGCAAGTTTCATAAGTAATTTAGGAAACAAATGAACTCTATTTCAAAAAAATTCTCTTTATAAAGTTTATAAAGTATATTCAAATAACTTGAATATACTATATTTATCAAATTAACTGAAGAGCAAAAACATAATTCATTTGTAAAATGTATCATACTGTTGGAAGATATTTGTTTTTATTTAGTGATGGGACTTTATTCATTCTTTTCATTGGTAGCCTGAAATGTTTATCTAGTATTCAGATATTGTTGTTGTCATTGTTATTTTAAATGTAGCAAAGCCTTTTATCCTAGGAAAGTACTGCAGGAGACTATTCAGAATAGCCAAACTTATTTGACATTCAGCCACTGAAGATTTAAAATTATTTTCTTAGAGTTTCTACTTTTTTCCCAAGTAAGTCAGAGAGGCCCAATTTTAGATTTCCATGGGCATAGCTTATTTTCAAAACCAAATTGTTTCACTCCCAAAGGTTCACCTGTCAAAACTTCAACATAGTAAGATGAGTAAGAGCAATTGTTTCTTTTTCTTCAGTATGTACATGGAAAGGTAGTTTTAAAAGGTACTTTTGGAAACAGCTTATTCCATCATGCCAGGACTCAGTTTAAGAGATAAGATTCTTTCTTAGAGACTATTTTAGAATTAGCATCAAGAGAAAAAAAAATCAATTTCTTGCTTCCATTCCCTTTCCACAAAACTTATATTTTCAACAGAAACTCCTATTAAATATTTTATAACATTGACACTGTTTTCATATTCATCTCATAGTCCTTGTCTTGATTCCTAAGCTTTTTAGATACTTATTTTTCACCTTGTAAAGTAACAGCATAAAGAATTTTACTTTATTTTCAGTGAGTCCTCTTCTTTTCTGTATATTTTTTCTCTGTAGACTCATTAATTTCCATTGATTCAATTATCATATCTATGCATATGATTACAGATCTAAGTATCCAGCCCTATTCTCATTCCTCACCTCTAATCCCTCAATCCCAGCTATCTATTGGGCATTTCTAACTGTATGTTCCATAGGCATCTTAAGCTTAACATATCCGAAACAACTCATTTTTTTTCCTGAAACCCAATACTAACGCTACTATTTAGTTCCATAAATGAGTACTTAACCATCTTTTTAATCACCTCGGTTTGCAACTTTGAAGTTATCTTCAACTCATCACCTACCTCCCCACCCTTCTTATATCCATATAATTGCCAACTTTGATGGATTCTACCACCGCAAAACCTTTTGCTTCTCTCATTTCTCCACTCACATGGTGACCTTCAGGCCATCATCATCTTTTACCTGTAACAAACCAAAAGTCTCCTAACTGGCCTCTATTTTATAAGCACCTTCCCTTTCTAATCCTTCTTCCACCTAGATACCAAAATGATGCTCATGTTTCAGAGTTTTCTAATCAATAGTAGTTTAGAATGTTTCCACATGTGTCAATAGATAGTTTTAATTTCTTCATCTGAAAACTACCTGTTCATATCCTTTGACCATTTATCAATTAAAGAATGCTTTGTATTATTACAAATTTGGCTCAGTTCTCTATGTATTTGAGAAGTGAGGCCTCTGTAAGAGACACTTGATATAAATTTTTCCCCAAATTTTCTATTTACCTTCTAATCTTGATTACATTGGTTTTCTTTAAATAGAAAAATTTAAATTTAATATAATCAAAGTTATCTATTTCAATTTTTATTATGTTCTCTGTGTTTCGTTTGATCATAAGTTCTTCCTTATCCATATATTTGAGATAAATTTTCTGTGTTCCCCTAATTTGTTTATGATATTCTCCTTCATTTCTAGATCAAGCATATATTTTGACTTTATCTTGATGTATGATGGTTTATGCCTAATTTCTGCCATATTATTTTCCCATTTTCCCTGAAAATTTTGTCCAAGAGCGAGTTCTTCATACAATAGCTTGGGTCTTTGGGATTATCAAGCACTATGTTACTTTGCTTATTAACTATGAGTGTACTAATTTCCTAACCTATTCCTTTGAACCACTATATTTCTTAGCCAGTAACTGATTACCACTTTATAGAATAGTTTGAGTTTGGGTACAGCTAGGCCTCCTTACTTCATTTTTTAAAAATTGATTTCCTTAGAATTCTTGGCTTTTTATTCTTCCAGATGTATTTTGTTATTATTTTTGCCTAGAAATAATTTTTGGGTAGTTTGGTTGCTAGGTTCTGGATAGGTAAATTAATTTAGGTATGATTGTCAATTTTATTATATTGACTTGGTTTATCCATGAGCAATTGACATTTTTTCAATTGTTTAGTTCTGACTTTTATTTGTGTGAAGAGTGTTTTGTAAATTGCTTCATATAGTTGCTGAGTTTGTTTTGTTAAGCATACTCCTAGGTATTTTATATTGTCAACAGTTATTTTAAATGGAATTTCTCTTTCTATTTCTTGCTGTTGAACTTTGTCTGTAGTAAATAGACATGCCAATGATTTATGTGAGTTTATTTTGTTTTCTGCAACTTTGCTAAAGTTAATAATTTCTTTTAGTTTTTTGGTTGATTCTCTGAGGTTCTCTATGTATGCCACCATATCTGTGATGAATGATTGGTTTGTTTCCTCATTGCCTATTCTAATTCTTTCAATTCCTTTTTCGGCTCTTATTGCTATATCTAGTGTTTCTGGTATATTAAATAATAGTGGTGATAATGAGCATCCTTATGTTACCCTTGATCTTATTGGGAAGGTTTCTAGGTTTTGACTCATAGATAATGCTTACTAGTGGTTTTAGATAGATGCACTTTATCACTTTTTAAGGGAAATTCCTTTTATTCTAATGTTTTCTAATGGTTTTTTTTTAATAAGGAATAGGTTTTATATTTTATCAAAAGTTTTTTTTGCATATGTTGGGATAATCATATGGTTTATGTTGGTTTTGTTACTGATATGATCAATTATACTGATGGTTTTCCTAAAATTGAACCATTCCTGTATTTCTGGTATAAAATCCACCTGGTCATGGTATATGATTGTTATTATATAATGCTGTAATCTCCTTGCTAGTATTTTATTTAAAAATTTTGCATCAATATTTATTAGGAAGATTGGTCTACAATGTTTTTTTCTCTCTTCTTTCTCGGGTATCGGTACCATATTTATGATACGAATCTCTAAGAATTCCTTCTTGCTCTATTTTCCCAAATATTTTATTTAATATTGGAGTTAATTGTTCTTTGAATGTTTGCTAAAATTCACTTTTGAATCCCTCTGGCCCTGGGACCTTTTTTTTTAGGAAATTCTTTGAGGGTTCATTCAGTGTCTTTTTCTGTGATGGAGTTATTTAAGTATTTTAATTTCTTATTTTGTTAATCTGCGCAGTTTATATTTTTGTAAACATTTGTTTATTTCACTTAAATTGTCAGATTTGTTACCATATGGTTAGGCAAAATAACTCCCAGTGATTCTTTTAATTTTTTTATTGGTTGTTATTTTATCCTTTTCATTTTCAATAATGGTAATTTGGTTTCCTTCTTTCCTTTTTTTAAAAATCAAATTAACCAATCCTTTATCTCTTTTATTTATTTTTCATAAAACCAGCTCCTTGGCTTATTTAATAGTTATTGAATAGTTCAATGGACTTCTTACTTTTAATTTTATTTATTTCTCCTTTGATTTTCAGGATTTCCAATTTGGTTTTAATTCAAGATTTTTAATTTGTTCTTTTTCTGGTTTTTTTTTTTAGTTGTGCCAAATTCATTGATTTAGTCTTTATTTTCCTGATGTAAGCATTTAGAAATAGAAATTTCTACCTACCTACAGCTTTTGCCTGCATCCTGTACATTTTGATATGTGGTCTTCTCATTGTCATTATCTTTAATGAAGTTATTGATTGTTTCTATGATTTGTTCCTTGACCCATTCATTCTTTAGGATAAAATTTAGTTTCTAGTTAATTTTTAGTCTTTTTTTTGTTTTGCTGCCCTTTGTTCAACATACACACACACACACACACACACACACACACACACACACACACACACACACACACACATATATATATTTGCATTATGATCTTAAAAGGAAGCATTTAATATTTCTGCTTTTCTACATTTGTTGTAAGGTTTTTCTGCCCTAATATATAATCTATTTTTACAAATATGTCATGTACTACTGAGAAAAAGGGTATATATATTCTTTTCCATTTCCATTTAATTTTCTCCAGAGATCTATCATTAAAGTTTTATTTACCTCCTTAATGTATTTCTTATTTATTTTTTGGTTGTACTTATCTTATTGTAAGAGGTCTCCCACCAGTAAAGTTTATTTTAAACTTCCTTTTAAGTTCCTCCAAGAGTTCTGTTTCTTTACTTTGAGGCTTCTCCTATTTCTTTTTATCATCCTCTGAGTTTATATTTTGATTTTCCCTATCACTAGAGTAACTTCCAAGGTTAGGTTTTTTCTTTATCTTTTGTTCAATTTTCTAGTCATTTCTTTTCTTCTTTATAACTTTCCTGTCTGTTGAAGTTATTATGTTTTGCTCATGCAGTAGAGAGAGCTATGTTCCAAGATTTTAGTATATTCTTCCATGGGACTTGGAGTAGGAGTGACAGTCTTTAGATCCTTCAGTGTGCACTTCTAGGGAATGGACCAGCTGGCTTTTTGAGGAGAGGCTTGCAGCAGTTTCCCCCACCCTAAATTTCACTCCCTCTGAAACTGAAAGTTTCTCTGAAATTTCCTCTGTTGGACTGTAAACCTCCCCCACCCCACATGTGTTCTTTGCCTCAGGCGACATGAAAGCCCTTAGGGTTGTCTTTGGTTTGTTCCCCCTTCTGCCCTTTCATTACCTTCAGCCACATGGAAATGGGCAGGACTAGCATTAGGCCACTCCTTAACTCTTGCTTTAGTGTTGCCTCAGCCTGTTTGGCAATGTTAGACTGCTCTCTACTGTACTTTTTTGTTACCTCAGGCCACATGGAAAGGGGTAGGGCTGACTTTGAACTTCTTTCACCCTATTGCCCCTTTCCTTGCCTCAGGTTGTGCCTAGGGCTGCTTTTGGCTTTGAAGTTTCCTTACTTTAGGATTTCCTAAATCTGGTGAGGGGTTTGGGGAGAAAAGATAGTTCCCAGTCTGATGTTTAGCTACCTCAAGCCACTTAGCAAAGAGAAGCCCTGCTGTCCTAACCAGTTGCCTTGTTGCCTCAGGCCACATGGAAGTAGTCTGGGCTTGTGTACACTGTGTAAGGTCCTCTTCTTTCAGCAGTCACTTGACCACTATACTTTCTCACCCCAGTGAGACATGCCCTTCCTCCTTTCCTTTGTTTTGAGGCACTATATTTTCTTTTCCTTTTCCTTTTTTTCTTTTTCTTTTTTTGTAATACACATTACTAGCAAAAGAATGTATTATGATGAATATGGGTATTGTGTTAAAACACTTAAAGAATATTTGACATTTACTGTAATTCTTTTTTTAAGTTTAATTAATTTATTTAGAATAATTTTCCATGGTTACATGATTCATGTTCTTTTCCTTCCCTCCTGTAGTCAACAAGCAATTCCACTGGGTTTTACATTTTTCACTGATCAAGACCCATTTCCATATTATTAATATTTGCACTAGGGTGATCTTTTAGAGTCTGCATCCCCAATCATATCCCCATCAAACCACGTGATCAAGCAGTTGTTTTTCTTCCGTGTTTCTACTCCCAGAGTTCTTTATCTGGATGTGAATAGTTTTCTTTCTCTCACAAGTCCCTCAGAATTGTCCTGGATCACTGCAATGCTGCTAGTGAAGAAGTCCATTACATTAGATTGTGCCACATTGTATCAGTCTCAGTGTAATAATGTTCTCCTGGTTCTGCTCCTTTCACTCTGCATCAGGAACAATCCTGGAGATTGTTCCAGTTCACATTGCATGCCTCCAGGTCATTATTCCTTTTAGCACAATAGTATTCCATCACCAACAGATACCACAATTTGTTCAGCCATTCCCCAATTGTTGGACATGTCTTCAGTTTCCAATTCTTTGCTACCACAAAAAGAACTGCTCTAAATATTTCCTCCCCTTCTGACTTCCTAAGTTGCTTTGAGCTAGAAATTTCACTCATCCTAGCATTTTTTTGGCTCTGCTGCTCCAGAATTCGATTTCTGGTGTTATTTTTGAGTTGTTTGGAGGAGAATTATGGGATAATTCATCTCTATGGCTGCTTCTCTCTGAAGTGATGTTCTTAAACAAAGGATCTATTGGCTTCTTAATGTCTTGAAGACAAATATTAACTTCCTATGGCATTTAAAGTCTTTCACATTGTGATTCTAACATATCTTTCTAGTCTGATTAGGCATTATTTCTCATCACATATTGTATTTTCAACCAAATCAGTCTACTTGCTCTTCCTCACATATAATATGCTGTGCCCATGCCTTTATATAGAATAACCCTCATTCTCAGTACTCATTCTCTCCTCATTTCTCTTTCACAGAGTTCCCAGCTTCCATCTAACTCAACATGAGTTCTGCTTCCTCAGTGAGGTTACTCCTATTACTTAGGTTTTAGTACTTCCTCCTGCCAAAATTACCTTATTTTTTATTTTATAATATTTTATTACTTATTATTTTATAACCTACTTATATGTGTGCACCTTGTTTCTCCTGATAGAATGTGAGCTATCTGCTTGTAGGTTTCTGTTGCATTTTTTCTTTGTATCCCTGTTACATAATGGAGTATAATAGGTCCTTTAAAAAGACATGTTGTTTGATTTTTTTTGCATGTGTGAATATTAACTTATAAATAACATCATATATTAGATTCAATGACTAATTTCATGCCTCAACTGATATATATGTACATATATATATATATATATATATATATATACAATTCCTCTCCATTTAAAATCATGATGAAAAAATTAAAGGTGAGTAAAAATCATCTTGTCCAACTTCTATGAATCTCTTCTACATCATTTCTGACATTAATCATAGAATTTCTCAAGAATTATGACCCTAAAATAAAACATTTATGTTGGAAGATGCACTTTGATTCCATTCCCTAGATTATAACTCAGAATGTACATGACATTTAAAAATAAGGTAAACATTATTTTCATATATGTTATAACTAGAGCAAGACTCTTAGTGCAGCCAGAAATAATGCTAACTTAGCTTACCATGTATAAGTAATTACTCCTTATCAGACATGGTGTAGTTTACAACAAAGCCATATAGGCCTCTTATAAATTGGAGTATTACATTCCCTTAGTCCAACTTCCTCACTGATGTATGTGTCAGATAATTAGGTTTTCTAACTCAAATTTATATAGTGCAAACATAGTTCTCTTTCCTTTCTCAATCCAGTGTCCTGGAGTAATTTGAACAGTCTTTCTGGCATCCTCTCTAATCTTTAGAAACTCCTCCTTAGTGGGAGACTATAACATGGAAATGGCAGGGTGGAATTCCTGCAAGATACAGGGTCAAGCCTCACCCAGAATTCCAGGGGACCCCCCCCCAAGAACTCTGGGTGAGGGGGCAGTTTTAAGGCAGTTAAGGGCAGTTGGTTCCTGGGGGTTGAGGTGAGCAGATTACTCTGCTTGCTGATCCCAGTGATTGATTGCTTTGGAGGCCTAGTAGCAAAAGCCATTTTGGTTCTTCTCTGCAGTTTGTCTGCTTAGCTGAATTAGACCTTTCCTGCAATAGCATTTTTTTTACCATTTTGTTATTTTAGATATTAGAAGTGATAATTATAGGCTTTGAGGGCAAACTAGTTATAAAGATTACCTCTCCCTCCTGGGGAGAGGGCCTGTTTCTACTTAACAGTTCAGGGCTTCCCAGATCTTATCCTAATCCTTAAAAACCCTCCCTTCCTTCCCTTCCTCATTTTTATTAGTAAACCTTCATCTTTGGGTAGCTGTGCCTCACTATAATTTTGGGGAATACTCACAACCATCTTCAAACAATTCCTTCAGTTGCTAGTCCATACAAGTCAGATCCTCACTCTGTCCCTGATAGTTACTAGACAACAAGCTTCTCCAATCTTCCCTAGTCAAACTGTGGGGAAATAAATTGAGAAAGTGAACATCTTAAGGTGATTAGCCTTGCCCAGCCTAGCCAGAAGTTATCAGATCAACCACCATTTCAATTGATTCTAACTGATTGGTGGGAGGGGTGAGAGTAAGGGAGTACTCAACCCTCCCTACTCACCCAAGCCTGTGTGTGGGAGGAGTAAGTCCTGCAGTTTTCTGGTTTCTGGCCAACACTTCAGCTTCCCAACTTAGCACTGTTTCAACAAACATAACAGATACATCCCCCAATATCTATCACCTTTCTTAGATTCTAGTCCTGTAAGAGAAAGATAGGCCAAGTCTAAACAACTTTTAATCAACCTAAAACATAGTCGCTTTGTAATCTTTAAAAATTACTTTGGGAAATGCCTTCTCTTTTTCTTGAGGTGTTGCAGCTCATTTCTTTAACTCTGCTTCTATAGAGAGTTAAAGGCATTCTCTTTGAGGCAGAACAAGTGGTATTATTGAGGCTTAATCCAGATATAAACCTCCTCTTGAAAATGTGTTCATTCATCATTAATGATAGAAAAGAGAGGGAAAGGAGAAGTGTCATAGTTGTTTTCAAATGATTTTTCTAAAAATGACTACTTTTAAAATGTATGGGAGAGAAAAAGGGAAAATATTAGTTTAGATTGTTTCCATTGATATGAATTGTGTTCTGCTTTTCAAAGGGGATTGCTCTATTGCTCAAATCCAAGTTTTATATAAATTTTATTGAGGATATATGCATATATATAAATAACATATATTGCTTTTTTATTGAGAACTATGTTTTAGTAAGTGGGCAAAAAAGATGAGATTATAACTTAGTTCTCTTGTGCTTTCATTGAGGGTTATAGAACAGTGACCACTCTATTTCAATAAGAAACTAACATGAAACATCATGTTCAAAGATTGATTACAGTATCAAGTATCATGGGGAGCAATAGAGATAGCTGGAGAAGAAAGAACTGTAAAAAATAAAATGAATATAAAACGATAACTTTAAAAATATTATGGTTTTTGTAAGATTTATTAGTAGCCATTAGAAAATAAAGCCACATGCCAAGCTAGCTTAGTCTGTTTAAAAGGTGCGCTGTTGCTTACCACCACCATGTTGGATAGAGAGCAAAGAGGAAGTGAAACACCAGCTCCTCAGTTTTATCCGTTTGTCTATATCATTGTGTAATGACAGGAAGCCAGTGGGCTCATGGGAAATGTAGTTCAAGGACCCCCAAATTTCCAATAACATAGACCTTTTCTAGTACAATAAGCCTACCTCAGAAATTATTGCTTGCAGCTTTGATTTTAATACAACTGGTGCCATTATTGTGAAAATCTACAGGATTATCCTTTTCTTTCACTTCATGTTCTCAAAATAACTTGTATATTATTGAATTCTATTTCATATTAGAATGACATAAATATAATCACATGCTTAATATATTGTCTTACAGATATATACTAGTTTTATTCTCAGATATCAGGACAGTATCCTCACTAAGGAAGTGAAATATGAAAGAGACTTTCCATTTTGGACTAGAATGAAAGGGAGGCAGAGCTTAGTCACTATGGATGGAATGAGAGTCCATTTACCTCAACCAAAGAATAAGGTTAGAGAAAGACATTTTAAATAAGTGACATAGTGCTAAACTTCCTGATTTATGGATCAATACGCCCCCTGGATAGGGTGTGGTGTAGTGAAAATTTATTAGCAGAGACACCAAAAAGTAAAACAAAGTTTCCAAACCAAAAAGAAATAAGTTTATTGAGAGAGGGCCAATCACAATAAAGCCAGACTCAGGTTAGCAACCAGAGACCTTGAACCTTATGAGTAGCATCCTTATATACCTAAAAACTTATACAAAAGATACAATGATTTTTCAGATATATTTATAGTTACCCAAGAATGAATTATGTAAAATCAAAATAAAAGGAGATGGAAAAATCAGATAACATTAGTGTGTCAGAACCACAACTTCACATAGTAGAAGATAGGATGGAGAAACGCAAGAGAAGTTTATGCCTGCTGTGTGATTCTTCTTAGAAATGATTCTTTCAGAATTAAGTGATTACTATTTTTAGAGATACTTAATACTTAGAATCTAATACTCTATTGGCTCCAATAGGACTGAACTATTAATTGAATATTTATTCAATTCCAAAAGGACTAAACTACTAAAAAAGTGCTTAACCTCTAAAAGAATAAAAATGCTTCTTATAGAATCACTTATGATTCAGATACAGAAAATACTCCATACAGAATTATATCTTGATTATTTTTAGAAAAGTTTAAGATCTATGAACACAAAATAACTAAATTATAAAAAACTGCTGATCTAATATAACAAAATAACTGAATTTTGGAAAACCTCCTAATACTGATGTAATCATGAGGAGAGTAGGGGTTTTCACATTCACAGTGGATTGATTTCAAGGCTTAGAAAAGGCTCTGATATTTAAGATTTTTTAGATTTTCAGAATGAGTCCTAAGAAAGACTTCTTTGTCTAGTTAGATCACAAACATGGCTTTAATTCTAGCAACAATACCACAAGGCAGTGGATGGGTTTTGCAAAACAGAAGGTATGCCCTTCTCTAGAGCAGATTTTCTATGTCAGAATGTAGTCAACCTTTGTCATTTTCCTGGAAGTTTCTCCAGAGCTGGGTGTGGTAAAACTGTAAGGACGTTTATGTAAAGAAGATGTTTAGGACAAGGTATTAAGGCAAATGGATAGGAAGAGGTTACAATATTCTGAGTTAAAGGCTGGCTTGAACCAAGACAAGATTTTTGATCTTAGAAATGAAGCTGACATAAAATGTCCAAGGTTTGTGAAAAAAAGCAGATGTATGATTTAGTGATTGACAAAATAGAGATTTGGATGTAGCATTATGATTACTGAACCAGCCCTGAAGCCAGGAGGACCTGGGTTCAAGTTTTGCCTTTTGACATATATTGACTGTGTGACTATGGGCGTGTCGCTCAGCTTCTCAGTACTCTATCTTATCCTCTAAGACTCTAAATTGTAGAGAAGATACTGAATTATATCTGTAAACAAAGATTCTTCCCCTGGGAATTTCCTATGGCAATAAAATCACAAGTCCATTCCTTATCCTATTTTTGGAAAGGACTATGGTACAGTGAGAAGACAACTGACTCTGGAATCAAAAAAATGAATTCAGATCCTAACTCTGCCACTTACTTTGGGTATAACTCTGTACAATTCACATAAATTCTCTGGGAGTCAGTTTTCTCACCTGTAAAATGAAAGTATTGGATTAGATGATTTCTGTGGTTACTTGTAACTCTAAATCTATGATTTATAATTACTTGTTGAAGGAAAAATGCTTTTAGTTAATCTTTTTTTTTTTCTCAATATCAATAAGCAGTCTTCTACTTTGAGGCAACTAAGTGAAAGTAAAAATGAATGCAAAGTAAAGACATACATCTTGCGTTTTAAAAAAATAATAATTTCAAACAAATGAGAATGGGGATTCTTCAGGAAACATATGTTAACCTGGGAAAAACACAGAACTACTAAAGTAGTCAGAAAAACCAACTCTTTAATAATAAAGAAAGAGAGTGTTCAATATCCGGCTGCTACACAGAGTCCAGTGCTTAAAGACCACACAGAGCTAAAGACTTTGGTACTTCGGCAACAGTATCTCTGAGAGGATCATCTTGCTAGATGATTCTCCGAAGAACAATAGATTTTGGGGAACTTGTATACCATTTGGAGAACCAAGGACAGGGAAGTATGATTGACTGACATTACCATGGCTACAAGGAAATTAGAAGTCAAAGACAGGATTATCAGGGAGAGGCTGATGCTTTACAATGGATACAAAATACTTTTATTAAATCTGGATCAGAACTTAAAATTTTTATGGAAAATTATTTGATTGTATTTGTATTCATTTTGACCCAGAGTAGGTCAGATCCCTGATAAAATTTACAGAATCTGTAGCTGAGTTTAAAAGCCCCAAGATTTATTCATAGCAGAGTAATATAACATTCATTTTCCTTTCTTACTGTTCTGAGGATATGATGTAAAGTGTTCTGAGGGTTCAAAAATGTATGTTTCTTAATGTCTAATATAAATATCTATTATGTCTTTTCAACATAGCATCAACTTCTTGGGACATCCCAATTTAGAAGTTAAGATTCTTGGAGTCTTAGTAGTTAATTGGAGATGGTCAAGGAAGAGAAGGAAGCAATTTCATCTTTGGTTTCCTTAATTTTTTATTCTGATTTAAATAAATAAAATGATACCAAAAAGGATCTACCATTCTCTGGGGGAGGGGGCAATCAAACTTTCTGTGCTTCTTTCTCTGGAATAGTTATTTAAATTGAAGGATTATTGAAGTTGAAGAAGTCTGTTTAGTTAATGGCTGTATTTTGAAGGTTTTTTTTCATAAGCCAAGTACAGTTTAGGAAGGATAAATAAAAGTCTTGTTGAATGCTTTGAAGTGTTATTTTTTGTTTGTTTGTTTTTTTCACTTTTTTTGTTTTGACTCACTTTTTTTGAGACACAAGTTCATCCGTAATGAAGATGAGGCAACTAAGATACAAAAAGCAGGGAGAGATTGGAAGTCTAATTAGTATTATACTTGAGGTTTTGCTCTTTTTTCTCCTTTGCATTTTATATAATTTGTTTAACTAACTTCATTTTTGTTTTGAAGTTTAGGACAAGATAAATTGTCATTTGGCAGAGAACAAAACCCTCAATTTATCTAAATTTTTATCTACTGGCACCAGCCATGATACCTATCACATTCTACTTCCATCTATAATTTGTTGCTATAAGATTGCAGTATTTGATTACATCTCATTACCTGACTCAGAGTACCTAGGATTATAAAAGACAGTGTTTCATCATCAAATGCATTTATGCAATATTTATTTGTCTGCTACACTGGACTATTAAAATTTTCATTGATCGTTTTTTTATATATCCAGTAGCATAGTAGGTATTTACAAGCATGCATTTTCTTCAACCTTTTAAAATATTTCAATGCCTTTTCTCCAAACTTTCAATAAGTTCTCTACTCCTTAACTTATTTTGGGTCTTGGTTCTGGTATGAATAAAAGCCTAATTAGTGTTGAATGTATTAGGGTGATTATTACATGTTTCTCTAGTCTTGTTCATACATCACATTATCCTGTTTGTTTTTACAGTGTAGAATTGCAGCCAGCAGTTAAATTAATTGCAGATTTAAATTATAATTTGCTCCTATCTAAAGACATTAACCAAAAGACTGACTTGTTCTGACCTAATAAATTAACTCAAAAGTATGAATATTTTCATGAATATTGCTTGACAGTCTAACTTTAAGAAGTAACCTGAAAATGTTTACAGAGGAATAAAAAACATTTAGTTTGTAATTAATTAGTGATCAAGAGGAACACTGTATATAGCTAGATTGTTAGTTCTATTCCTTTGTCATAGGAAATACACCTATCTCATGTATGGATCTTTAAAAAACAAAAACAAAATATGCCAACCAGTGTATGGATCAGGCATTAAGAACTCCTTTCTTAATGTTCATTTGATAGTTTTTTTTTTCTAGTCTGGAAAAACCTATGGATCCCTGTGACAATAATATTCTTAACTACATAATATAAAATACAGGGAATTACAAATGAAACCCATTATACTGACATATATATATAATTTTCACAATATTAAGAAACACAAAACATACACACAAGTTCATATGTTCTAGGTTAAGAATCTCTGAGTTAGATAAAGGTATTCCTTAAAGATCAAAAAGTTATCAGGGAAAACTCTAGGTATTGACTTGAGATCTGAATATAAAATTATTTAGGGCTCTAAATTTTATCTCCTCATGTGTAAAATGAGGGGGTTGGACTACTTGGCCTCTGAGGTCCCTTTCAGCCATAAATATATGACATTACGATCCAAAGTTATGAAGTAAAAGCATCCAAAGATCATAGATATAGAGAGGGATGGAACCTTAGAATTGATAGACTACAATTCAAACATTTTACAGATAAGGAAACAGGTTCAGAGAAATCATTCTTTCCCATGGTCCCTGAGCTTTTACATTTCTGAGGAAGAATGTGAACTCAGGTCTCCTGGACTCTTTTATGTCCCAGAACTGTTGACAGTGCCACCAATGTTAATTTCTCTTGTATATTTATTCCAAATGAATAAAATATACACATAGAAAATTATTCAAGTAACACTCATTTTCCTAACAATATATATTAATCCCCAAAATAACTACTTAATTCTCATCTTGACTTCTTCAGTCTCACCTCAGCAGGTGAATTTGTATCCCCAAGTATCAAGGAATCATATTCCTGTTAACAATTAGTAGTAATTGGGGGCAGCTGGGTAGCTCAGTGGATTGAGAGTCAAGCCTAGAGATGGGAGGTCCTAAGTTCAAATCCGGCCTCAGACGCTTCCCAGCTGTGTGACCCTGGGCAAGTTACTTGACCCCCACTGCCCATCCTTACCACTCCACCTATGAGCCAATACACAGAAGTTAAGGGTTTAAAAAAAAACAACAATTAGTAGTAAGCCAACAGGAGTTTCATGAGGGAGATACTGACAAGGTAAATTTGAGCTAGATAGAAGTCCTTTTTTGGGAGAAAGGGCAGAGAAATGTGGGGAGTGGTGTTTAGAAACAAGTTTAACCTCTGGTTTCCAAAGAACTCAGCTGACCCTTCATTAAACAGGGCATTGTCCCTATAAAAATAGTTTCTGTTCTACATGTCAGTTTTTAAAACATTATTCTTTTTCTCATTTCTTATTAAGTTGGATTTCATATCAGAGGCCAAACTTAGGAACATGTAGTCATTCAGCTTTGGACATTTTGTCAAAACTCCATATGGATTCTTATTTTAAAAATATTTTAAAATGTTAAAAATTAGAACCTAATCTTGTTCAGCCTCCATTCAATATTTTAAAACATATAATATATAATGTCTTCTAATTTTCTACTAATATCATTTGAGAATGTCTAGGTTAACATCTAAGTTAGCCAAAGATGTAAATTTTTAATATTTTCTACCTTCACAACATGTCTTGCATCAGATTCCTTCTTTCTTTCTACCTATAAAGCCACCACCACAACCCTCATTACCTCTCTCCTAAGCCTCTGAAGTCTTACCACTCCAATCCATCCTCCAGACTTCAACCAAAGTAATTTTCCTTAAGGGCAGATTTAATCATGTTTATTCCCCTACTCCTTCTATTCCAATAGCTTCTTTGATACTTTAGGACAAAATATAATTTCTGTTTAGTTTTTACAGACCTTGAGTGCCTTTCCACCTGCAGTAGATGTTACTTACAATATACCCAAACAACCTTTCTCTTTTATCTTGTCATATTACACTCCATCTCCTCTCTCTCTCTCTGACTTTGCATGGACTTCCTCTCATGTCTGGAATGTATTCTTTACTTACTCCACCCTCTTCCTTTAAGATGCAGCTCAAATACTCCCTTTTTCATGAGGCTTTTTCTTATTCCCTTAACTGCTAGTGCCTTCCCTAAAAAAGTACTCTGTATTTAAACATCCTGTGTGAAATTATATTTATCAATTTCATACTTTATATATTTATAGACATACTTGTTTTTTCCCTGTTAGAATGTAAATTCCTTGAGAGTAAAGATTATTTCTTTGTACTTCTCAGAGCCTGGCATAGTGCCTGGCATATAGAAAGAGCTTAATGAATAGCTGTTGATTTATTGATTACACTAGTTTATATACACCACATACTACTTTAGATTTAGAAGACAACCAGATTAAATGTGGTATCTTTCTAACGATGAGTACATGGGAAAGTTCATAAAGGCGGAACACCTATTTTAATCAAATTATTCAGCAGCCATTTCTCTCCTTGGATTCAGTCTCATAGCTTTTCACTCCATGATCCACCCCAAGATAATTATCTTAAGTTCTAAATACATTTGTGTCTTCTGACTTTGCTCTCTTAAACCAAACATTTGGTTGAGGCAGTGGGACATAGAGGATATATTTATTTCATCATTTCTCCTCTTTCTCCTATCACCACCATCCCTCCCATTAATGTACCACTTCTGTCCTTACCAAGCAAGTAAATGTCTTTATATTCTTTGAGGAGAAAGCTTTTGCCTAGCCTATTTTGTTCAATTCAGGTACTATTAGCATTTCATTTCTATAGTTAGCATCATATTGTTTTTTTGTAATTTAGCATAATATTGTAAGAGTATTATAAAATGCTTTATTTTAAATTCTGTTTGTTAAAATTCAAATTTAAGCTTTAGAATTTTGTAAATTTCTTTAAAAGTATGTTATATGCCTTCTGTCAATATGTAAAAATCACCTTTAAGCAAATACTTTTACAATATTTAAATTTAAAAATGTGTAAGGCTTACACAGTTAAGAAATTTTTCTTCAGAACTCCAATGAATTTGTGATTTAATCAATATAAGTATTCCCTCCAACTAGTGCACATCATAATCTATCCATGCCTTCCTTCTCATTCTGGGTTATTTTTGACTTGTTTTCCCATCAGTCACCCATAAAGCTCCACCAAGCATAGTGGATAATTTTGCCTCTTCTCACATTATGTGAGTACTAGTGAAACACTATTTGTTCATTCATTCTCCTTCTTTCTTAGCACATAAATAACCTCTCTCTCTTTTCCCCCTCAGTCATGCATCCCCTGTGTGTGATTTCTCTTTTGCTACTTCAGGCATTAAGTCCAGAATAGTAATATGCTGTAGCATACTTACACCCATCAAACATCTCTCCATTATTGTCCTTTGGGTGTCCCATGATTTTGATCCTACAGATACATATTCCCAAGTAGTGTATCTGATACTAATAGTGTCTATGATTCACAGCTCCATAACATCATTGAATGAACATAGCTCTTAAGAACTATGTTTTTGATTCAGAAAGCACCTAGGGATCTTTGAACATATAGTACTATTTTCTTTTTCTTTATGCCTTTTGTTTTTATATATGGCAGTTTTTTTTTTGTTAAAGTTCTCTGTCACAGAACCCTCCCTTATAAAGTAGAAAACATTTAAGCATAATCAGTGGATAAAATGATTCTTCTGATAGCAGAGTTCCCCACCTTTCTACTGAGTTTCATTATCAATTTTCTGGGACTGATATTTAGTTACTACAATCAATCAGAACATAACTGACTTTTAATGCTTTAAAAAATATTATTGCCAACCTTGTACATATTCAGATTCTTTTCCTATACATTAAATCTTTTGTTTCTCTAAATTCCCAATTATTTTTATTATAACATTGTAATATTTCTTTACATTTGTATATCACAATTTGCTCAGCCATTTCCCAATGATGGGCTCTAATTTTTGTTTCCAGGTTTTTATTGTCTCAAAAAGTGTTGCTGTGAATATTTTTGTAGGTATGATCCCTTTCTTTATGCCTTTGACATGCTTGGGATTTATGCCCTGTGGCGAAATTATTGAATCAAAGGTTATAAATACATCATTGACTTCACTGTCCTGGAGGAGGCCAAGGGCCCCTCTTCTCCCCTCCCCCCATCTGAGCAGTTGAGGGTGGTATCTGAGGTGAAGCGGTGGGAGGCTACCCATGCGTTGGAGGTAGCTAGCGTCACTTTCAGTGCCCTCTTCCTCATATCCCTCCTCACTTACAGAAACTGCCTTCTGCTCTTCATTGGCCTGCTCTCATCCCTTCTGCCCCTAAACTTTGGATGAGGTGGGATCCAGGCGGAACTCGGGGATCACGAAAGGCTGCTCCCTCGAGCCCGGCTCTTCTTCTGTGGGCACTTCCCCAGTCACTAGCAGGAGACCCAGGTTGTGCCCCACTGGCTATCCCTTCAGCAGACAGGGGCACCTTAAGGTTTGTGGCTTCTCCTACAAGTGCCTCCACTGGGAAAGGTTACTCTCAGAAGGATCTAGATCTCAGGTGCCCCAATAGCCCCACCTCCTTCATTGTTTTTTTTTTTATTATATAACTAACAACCAGCAACAACTACAAAAAAAAAATTAATGCATAAAAAATTGTGTCCAGAACCTCAATGTCCACATTCTTTACAATTTGTTAAAAAATATGTAAATTACATATGTGTTAGGATTATTAATTCATCCTTATTTATTAGATTGTAAAAGCAGGTTGAAGAGAGTAAAGCTTCATAATCACATGGGCCTAGTTAATCTGAGTTCTGACACTCTCCTCATGTCTCCCTTCAGTCCTGCTGCTTCCCAGACAAGAAGTAAAGCTGCCTCCTGAGACAAGTGAGGCAAGTCCCCAGATGCAGAAACTTGATCCTCAACTTACTGTAACTCCTTCTGAGTCTCCCTGGTTGGAGAGAATTGACCTCAGGCCAGGTCAGAGATCAGTCTTAGGGACATCAGGAATCACTTGGGAAAAGAGACAAGCATCTTCCTGAGGCTAGGAAGAGACCAGGCCTCTGGCATTCTCCCATAGTATGCATGCACATCCAATCAAAGGATGGAATTGAGACTGAAATGGATTTTCAAAACTTTCCCTTCTTAAAGGAAAGAGGATACAAATTTATATTAAATTTGTACATGTGTGCTAATTTATCAGCATCTTTTTCTTTTGAATTCCCTTTGGACTTGTTTTATTTTGATATTTTCTTCTCTTGATTTTTTGGCTGTTTTTTAAAAAAATGTAATCATTGTATATATTATTCTCTTCTCTTTTCATCTCTTCATATATTTCCCTTATTTTCTTTCTATTTCCAGTAGCTGTCATTTCTTATAACATAATACAATCCATCACATTCAAATATCATAATCTATTCAGTCATTTCTCCTAATCTTTGCATTTGTGTTATTTCTAGTTATTTTATCATTACAAAGCTTATGTGAATATTTTCATACATACACAGTGGTTTACCCTCACAATAATGTCCTTAGGGCCTAATCCTAGTAATGGGATCCCTAGGTCAATGAGCATGAACAGCTTTGCAGCTCTTAAAGTATATTGCCATCTCGTTTTCTAAACTAAACAATTCACAGCTGCTCTAGCAATGTAATATTAGGCCTGTTTTTCAATGTGTCTGTCAGCATTGAATGTGATTGACTTAGCCAGTCTGGTTCTCAGTTAAAATGCATTACCAGGACTATATTTAGCTAGATTGGTCCATAGGCAGCAAACAATCTGTTGCCAGGACCATATTGTTTTCAAAACCAAATCTTTCCAGCTTGATCATACCTGGTAGAACTTTTATACCAATGCCACACTCTCAGAATGCAGGATTGCCTCTACAGTATACTGAATATTAAAGTAAATCTTTCGCAGCATTTATGCTCTCTAAACCTTTGTTGTCCCACCAAAAACTATGTTTGGATTATGTGTATGTTCAGGCTTACTTCTGCTAACTTCATAGAGGTATATGGGAACTCACTATATATCTGTCATATTCAACTTTTCTTAAGTTCTATTCATATCCTGAACTTTTCTTATTTATTTTTTGGTTAGTTATCTGGTTCTCAGAGGGAAAATTAAATCCCTTCCTATAATTATTTTGTTCTCTCTTTTCAGCTGTATCTCATTTTTTAAAAAATCTGGATGGGGGGGGGCAGCTGGGTAGCTCAGTGGATTGAGAGTCAGGCCTAGAGACCGGAGGTCCTAGGTTCAAATCTGGCCTCAGACACTTCCCAGCTGTGTGACCCTGGGCAAGTCACTTGACCCCCATTGCCTACCCTTACCACTCTTCCACCTATAAGTCAATACACAGAAGTTAAGGGTTTAAAATAAAAAAAAATCTGGATACTATAATACTTGCTGTATATAGGTTCAATTTTGATAATGCTTTATTATCCATAGTATCTCCCTCCCCAACATAATATAGTTATCCTGTTCATCCCTCTCAATTATGTCCACTTTAGCCCCAATTCTGGCAGAGATCTTGATTGCTATCCTTGCCTTCTTTAGATCCACTGAGGTATAGTATATTCTACTCTAATCCCTCTCCTTCACTCCATGTATGTCTCTCATTTTCAGTTGTAAGAAGGAAAATTTAGGTATTTATAGATATATATTAAAATATGTGGCCGCCAGGAATCAACAGTTTCAGGTTGATTCCGTAATTAAATCAGACCCAAGTCAGCATCAGGTTGAGGCAGTTTATTTACAATCTGGTAGGTAAAAAGTAAGAATAAAGAGAAAGGGAGAGGCTAGTCCAGGCCTGGTCTGAGAGAGAAGGTTAAAAGGCTAAATAAATGAAGCTGTAAGCCACAAGGCCCAGCAGCCAGATAGGCAGAGTTTAGAAGCGGCCCAGCAAGGCCAAGGAAGCCAGCCTAACTTACCCACGTGACAATACAGAGTGGAAGCGTTCTGTGGTCTCAGGAGATGCTTCTGCTCCCAGTTCCAGACGGCAACAGCCTCCACAGGAAGTAACATACTTAAAGAGATAGTGTCCTTCCTCACTTCCTGTGGGTCCACCTCTAATTCAAATGGACAAATGGCAGCCTCTACACTGATTTTGGACTGCCCAAAGGGCAGTCCCTTGTTCTTGATTTGTTACTTATTGTCACGTGTGGGTAACTCGTCTCCCCTCCCCACTAAGGGAGGTGAGGATGACATCATTTCTATGCCTAGGATGGGTAGATTTTTGACTATTAATGGGCTTGAGCTAATTCCATTTACACACAGTGCCAGTTAAGTTTTCATCACTATTTAACAGTCTACTTTTCCTAGTTCTTGTATTTGTCATGTTTATACATAGTTTTATGTCTTCTCTATTAGATTGCAAATGCCTTGAGAGTCAGGATATCTAACATTCACCTCTTATTTAGTTATCTTAACAGGTCAATAAGGCCAGTTTTCTACCTGCTGGGCACATTCCTATCCTGCCATCTTTTGCAGCAAAGTCAATAATAGTATCATAACAAAATCAGTAATAGTATTGTTTTTTGAAAGGAATATTAACTCATTGGCTCCACTCTGTGAATCAACTCTTCACTATCCCTGTGACTCCTGTGACCAAAACGCCCTCTTCTCCCTCTTCACCATATCTGTTGACTCATCCTATTAAAATGCAAGTGTTTTAAGAGCAAGGTCTCTGATCTTTTGCTTTTGTATCTCTCACACTTAACATTGTGCCTGGCACACAGCAAGACCTTAACAAACGCTTTTTCTTTTTTTCTTGTCCATTACTTCACTCAAAAGTAAGGGAGAGATCCACTGCACAATAAATATAACCTGCAGAATTTATGTCTTTTGATATTATTTAAATAAAAGTGCGAATATTTCTTAGAAAACCAACTCCAGTTTTGTAAAGCACATTCAGACTACAGCAGTTTGTTATTAATCAAACACCTACAAAGAAACCCAGGAATATAAAACCCCAGGACAGAAAGCAGTTTACATTAATAAAAAATAATCAAACTCTATGTGTTGAAATTATTGCCCAATAAATAATAAATCTACGAATAGGGTTATTGAAAATTTAAGTTGAAATAACTTGGGAGAGGCATGTATATATGTGTTGTTGACCCATTTGTATTGAAAGGTTAAAATCCAAGTTGGATTTCAAGGCCATACCTTTTACAGTATTCTATTCTAATAAGCCAGAAATTTCATTTGAAAAATAACACCTGTCCTCTATAATATTCCAAAAGTTAGTAATTAATTTTCAAAAATTTTCATAAGTTTTATCTTAACTAGGCAGAAAATAGCAATAAGACTACCTGAAGAGTATTTGGGATACTAGGGGAACAGAGAAAGATTCCTTCCCAAAAGAAAATAATTTGCAAGTTGACAGGAAGAGGTGATTCTAGGTACTCAACCTGGTTTTTACTCAATTGTAAAAGACATTCTGAACATGGGTTTGAGTTTAAAATGTCTTGTAAAATCATTGACAGTAAAAGCCTTCTTTTTTGCCTCCTATATATTTATAAACAGTGAATACTGTCAAATATTGCTGTAGATATGACATGATGCCAGCAGTTTATGAACATGCCACTATATCTATTTAAAACCTTTTTTATACATAGCAATTTTTCATTTGTTTATTTTTTTTGCAAATAATGCATTATACTTCATCAAAGGCAATGTAGAAAACTAAATGGGATTTGACAGGATAATTCTGTTTAAGAAAAAATAAAACAGACCTCTAGCTATAACACAATGTCAGGTACTTAATCTCCAAGCTCTTTGATAAAAATCAGTTTTTTTAAATTACAAAAGGATTATTCTGATTGCAGTTTTTCTTTTCATTTGGAGTTACTGTTAACAAAATGTAGTTGTACTAAATAAGTAAGGCAGATTGTAAAGAGCATGATCTGAGTAATCATAGACCATCCTTCAAGAAATATCTCAATTTAGTAAATCTTTTATAAGCATTTATTATTTGGATGGCTCTGTTAGATGCTACAAATACCAAGGCAAAAGCAAAATAGTCCATGCCTTTAAGATACATCTGCTGTTCTATCAAGATAATACAGTTTAGGGTTGGGAGGGAAGGAAATAGCTTGGAACTCAAATGTAACTAATTAAATGAGTATTTTTTTTTTTCAAAAGGATCCCCTCCCAAAAAAGAGAACAAGGGTAACTATAATAAGATGGGGAGAGCCCAAATGAAGTGCTTTAGGAAAATTTGAGGGGGTAGAAAATTGGGGATTAAAAATGGATTCGTGAAGGATGTAGCATTTGAGTTAGACCTTAAGCAAAGTAGGAATTTTCAAAGATAGTTCTTGGAAAAGAGTGCATTGCATTCATGGACTTAGGTGAGAAATGTGATATCCAAGTTTACTTGAATGTAGAATCAAAAAGAAAATAAATATGTAAAGCATTTCACAAACCTTAAAGCACTGTAACTATTTATTATTATTATTATTATTATTATTATAGAATAAAGTTGGAAAGCTAAGTTGGCAGTACATTAGTTGTTGTCTTTGCTACTTGAAGAGGACCAAAATTACATCACTGATAATATCTTTTGACTAGTGGAAAAACTGAATTTAAGTGAGGCAAAGTTACCCAAAGTTGTCAGCTTCACTCGTTCTTCCAGTCATCAGAGCCCATTGACAAGACTAAAGTCAAAACTTTTTATGGTGATGGCTCAGGATGCAATGGATGACCTTAGCTTCTTTGATATATACTCAAGCTCTAAGTGATACACAGTACCTGCTTCCTTTGCCTTCATTGGCTGTGGGGGAAAAATATATTTTCATCCATACCTTCTGACAGAGAACATCTTCAAATGCCTAGGGTAGACATGCCATTGACTCACTGACAGGTTTGAGGCGTGTTCGTTACCCTCTTCCCAAGGCAGTTTACCAAGGTGTGACTGCTGCACATGCTATAGTTTCTGGGAACCACAGGTGAGAACTGGGTAAGGGTAGACATCAAAGGTAGAGAGCAGCCCTGAAAAAAGGTTGGCAAACTCTCACACCAGAGGTACTAGTCTTTTCTGAACAACCCTCTATGTAAGGGAGTATGTATGTAGTTTGCTATATAAGCTAAGGGGTTAATATTTTTTAAGGTAAAACTGAGTCACTGAAAATGTTTCAGCAAAGTAACTGATTTCCTTAGATCTTTACTTTAAGAAAAATATTTTTATATCTTTGTGGAAAATTGATTGGAAAAGTAGATACTTGTAGTTAAAGAGATCAGTTAGCAATTTGGATCTGAACGAAGGTTTTTCAGTGTGAGTTTGGGAACATTTTTGAGAAATGTTTGCTAAGGTAAAATAAACAGGACTTGGTAACTGAATCGATGTGGAGAGTGAGAGAGAGGAAAGAATCAGTTTATTCTGAGATTATGAATTTAGGAGAATGAGAGAAAGTTGGTAAGTAAAGACTTGGAAGTTTATCAATATCAAAACATTTACAATTTTTATCGTCTTTGTAATCTATGAATTTTGTTTTATGCATATAAAATATTCTTAGAGGTGGTCCATAGGACTGCCAAGCAGGCATAATAAACTAACTTTCTCATATGATCCTGTGTTCGGAATATATATGTCAATTCAAGTATTTATCAAGCATCTACTATGTTCTCTTGGGGGAAAAGAACAAAATATATATTTTTCATATATTTTTTTTCATTGGCAGAAGCTAGGACTAACATCTGGGGAATTTAGGAAGCCTTTTGGAAAAAAGGTGGTAGTTAAGCTGAGACTCAAAAAAATCCTTTTTAATAACCAAATCCATCTCTGCCTTTTTCATCTTTTTTTTTAAACATTTACCTTCCATTTTAGAATCAATACAGCGTATTGGTTCCAAGGCAGAAGAGTGGTAAGAGCTAGGTAATAGGGGTTAAACATGACTTTCCCAGGGTCACTCAACTAGGAAGTGTCTGAGGCCAGACTTGAACCTAGGACCTCCAATACCTAGGCCTGGCTCTCAATCCACTGAGCCACCTAGCTGTCCCCAATCTCTAGCTTTTTCTAAAGGAATCTTATATTTACATTTATATCTACCTACTATCTTACTTCTTATATTCCAACCCCACTAAACACTGTAGAGCCATCTTTTAATAAAGAGAAATCCTCAGCTTTATCAGTCTCTATAGATAAACACAATCTTTGAAATAACTGTCAAAAATAAGTTCATTACTTATTGTCTCTTCTAAAATCACTAGTATCTAATAAAATATCTTTCACTTTCTCAATAAACATTTTTTGGAAAAAAGATAAATCACACAAAATCTGAATGAGAAAGGATCTCAACAATCATTTAGTTTAACCTGTACTGTATATGAAAAGAAACTCTTTTTACAACAGACCTGATAAGAGACTATCCAGCCTTCTGCTTAAAGATCTCTAATTAAGAGGAATCCTTTACTCTCTCAAGAAAATTTAATTTTTAAATAAGTCTTATCTCACATGGAACTTTGACAGAATGTAAGTTTCTTGCAGTCAGAGATTATTTCATTTTTGCTTTTCTAATCCTCAGCATCTAGCACTGTGCTTGACATACAGTAAATACTTAATAAGTAGAGATGAATTAAACTGCTGGAGTTAAAAAGTCTACTTCTGAAATGAAAGATAATGTGCTCTGAACCTCACCCACTTTAGTATCTACCCTGAAAAAGATATACCCAGTATTGAATCAGAGCAAAAGAATATAGTTTAGTCTTATTTTAATAATACTTTCCAAGACAGTATTAACTGAACCATCAAGTACATGAGTACTCATTTTATTTAGGCAAATAGTCTTATTAGAAAAATAAATTTTTCCAGCCCTTTGTGTGACCTCATATATTTTCATGTTATCCTTGTTAAATTAGCATAGATCCTAAAATACAAATCTGTAAATACCCATGCAAGGAGAAATCTCACTTAATTATCCATAATTTTGCATTGCTTTCTACTTGTTTTCAGCCATTAGTTGTAAAATTGGTTATATCTCAAAATAATAATTGTTTCAGATAAAGTATGGTATGTACTAAATTGCTTAAAACAGATATTGTTCTTGATGATACATCCTTTGAGGTCATATAAAAGGTCACATAACCTAGATCATAGTATCTACCACTTGTCCTAAAAGTAGAGAGAAAGTCTTATTCATAAACTTTTATTTTTTCCTTCTCCAAAGTAATTTGTGTCCATTTGAGTTATTTGTAGTCTTTCATGAAATGATAACTAGTGACAGTGGTATCAAACTCGAATAGAAATGGAGACCCTAAATTATACATAAAGATCCCTGCTAGCCACATATTGACTTAGTTTTTAAATATAATATTATGTGGTTTTATTACAGTTTTATTTTGTTAAGCATTTCCCAGTTACATCTTAATTAGGTTTAGGGCTATACTTGGGAAATGAGTCTGCCGGTGCAGGGGTAAAGTGATGGGCCCGAGGTAAGGAAGTCTCATCTTTCCAAGATCAAATCTGGCCTCAGAAACTTACTGGCTGTGTGACGGGGGCTACAACATCTAAATCTAAGCTTTCCTGTTGCCATTCTCCAGCCACCTCTTTCCTGAAGCTTTTTATGATGAACTGGGCTGCCTTTTCACTTCCTTTCCCTCAATAGTGCATATGTCACTCTTATCTTTTAGTTTAGTCAACCACATTAATTATTCTTACCTTGAAACCTCCCAGTACAAAGCGAATCTTCTCTATTCATATTCAAATGACTTGGTATTTGAACTTTCTGAAATGGCAATGCAGTGCAAAAAAGTTTCTGAGTTTTGTTTTGTTTTGTTTAGGAAAATTTTTTTTCCCAAGAAAGTAATTTCTTTTAAATTCCTTTCAAATCATTTCCTCAAACCAGGCAACATAATAGAGGTAACAAATGTATCAATACTAACAGATCTATGCTACTAATTTAATGCTATAAAATGAATAAATATAGACTATTGTCATTTAATATCATGAGTATTAAGAAAAAGCAAACTGTGTGGCCCAGAAGCATTAACTAACAAGACTATTATATTTTTTTAAATCCTTATCATCTGACATTAGTATCATTTCCTAGGCTGAAGAGCAATAAGGGCTAGACACTTGGAATTAAGTGACTTACCCAAGGTTACACAGCTAGGAAGTGTCTGAGGCCAGATAGGATCCCAGCAACTTCTGACTCTAGGCCTGGCTCTCTATTCATTGAGTCACCTAACTTTCCCCAACTAATGAGATTGTTAGTATCAAAAGAACTATATATTTTAGAGCTGGAAAGCACCTTAGAGATCAGTTCTTAAGATCCTTTATACTTAAAAAAATCTTTTAAGTGTTAGCTATTAACATTAATATTATTAATCCCCAAGTAACTTTTGTTTATGTTGGTAATATCTATTGATATTTACCATATTAGGAACAAACATCTCATTATCATTATGAAAATAATTTTGACCTCACAGATCCACCAAAGGGTTTCAGAAACCCTCAATGTTACAGCCATTTTACAGAAGAAGAATAAATACTCTTAGAGGTAAAGTGAGTCCTCCAAGGTCATCCAGTCAGTCAGTCAGTCAACATTTAATAAGTTTATACTATGTTCTAGACACCATGCTAAGCTCTGGAGACACAAAGAAAGGTTAAAACCAAAAGGTAGTTCCTGCTTTCAATGAGTTCAATTTTTAATATGGAAGAGAACATTCAAACTATTCTGTATCAATTATAATATACAGGATAAAAAAATGTAATTAAATAAGAGAGGGAAAGTGTTAGAAATAGGGTTGTATGGGAAGATTTCCAGTAAAAAGTGAGATTTTGGCTAGGACTTGAAGAAAACAAGGGAAGCCAGAAACCAGGAGATGGAAATGAGGAAGAAGAGCAGTTCAGACATTGGAGACAGACAATGAAAATGTCCAGTGTTAGAAAATGGAATAACTGGTTTGAGGAATAGCCAGGAGGCAGGCCAATGCAGTTGAATCATACAATAGAGTGAGAAAATCTAAGTAGATGTAGGAAGACTCAAAGTTATTAAATGATTCACCTGAAATTCATATCCATGAATTCTGCTGCCTCTTTTAAAAATAGAAGAGGAGTAATTAACATCTGAAAGTGTATAGGATTTTTAGAAAGCCTGTTCTGAAACTAGAAATCATTATAATTCAATGGTCACTTGAGTTCATCAGTTTTATATCATAAAATTTGGTACCACACAGAGTAAGACATCTGAAAATTGTTATGATCTTCACACAGCATATTCAGATATGGAATTATATATAGCCTCCCCTATTTTAAATAAATAAAATTTGTGACCTCATGGACCATTGTTAGCTATGGAGTTTTCTTTACAGGGATAATGGAGTAGTTTCCTTCTCCAATGGCTCCTCTTTTGTCAGTCAACCAAAGGTTGAGTGACTTTCCCAGGTCACACAATTAAGAAATGTCAGAGGCCATATTTCAACTCAGGTCTTCCTGACTCTAGGGCCAGCACTTTATCCATTGAGTCACCTAGTTGCCTCCTATGTAGTATTGTAAAGGAAGCCAATAAGGCAAAATTATATATATATATATATATAAACTCAAGTTCACAGACCTGGGTTAAGAACTTCTGTTTGAGAGTGACCTCTTACCAGGTTAAAAAAAAATTTTTTTAAACCCTTACCTTCCGTCTTGGAGTCAATACTATGTATTGGCTCCAAGGCAGAAGAGTGGTAAGGGTAGGCAATGGGGGTCAAGTGACTTGCCCAGAGTCACCAGGTAAAAAATTTTTATGGGCAATAAACTGCTCTTGCTCTTGGAAAAAGGATTTTGACACTGATTATCCAAGCATTCCTCATCCTCCCTTGCAATCTTACCTAATAAGTGTCGTTAGATTAACACTTCACTTTTAAAATTTGCTCTTCATGAGCTGCCAGGATTTTTCAGTCAAAGTGAAGGAGTTAGCTAAGAAAGAAGAAGTTAGTCTTTTCAAATAATCTTCAGGACTATATCTGTGATCTGAAATAAGGACAAATAGTTCCATTGCTCTAACTAGTGCTCCCATGAATAACAAAGGGAAGTCAGAGTTGTCCATTTAAAATTTTGAAGCAGGATTGGTGCTGACATTTTAGTTCAGCATGTTCTTTCACCAGAGCAGTTTATGTATTAAGCTCGATTATTAAACTCCTGCTGCTGCTCAAACTGAGGGTGAATACATTAAAATGATTTCTGAGTTATCAACCCACATATTCAACCATAGGGAAGAAAGATGCAAAGTTAGGATGTTAAATAAAACATTCTTGTTAGGATCTTTGCTACTTTCCACTTTAGGCCCAATTGAAACCATCCTTCTCTGATTTGAGTGTTTCTCCAAAACATAGCTGAAGATTTTTAGTCAGTCAGTAAGTGAACAAATGTTTATTAAGTGCTTAGTAAGTGCCAAGCCCTATAAACAGTAGAGACACACACACAAAAAGAAAGAAAGAAAGAAAGAAAGAAAGAAAGAAAGAAAGAAAGAAAGAAAGAAAGAAAGAAAGAAAGGTCTGATTCTCAAGGAACTTATATTTTAATGGGGAAGGAAAATATAAAAAGGGAAGTTGAAAAGTGGAGGAGGGGGCCAGTTCACAAAATAGAGATTTTTCAGAAGAAAGTTACCTCTACAAGAAGGAGGCCACAGAAGTTGTGGGAGAAAGCAATTGAGTTAAGATGGTGAAATCCAAAAAATTAGAGCTGGCTAGTCTGAGCCCTTCTCCAAAATGGAGGTTTCTGGGAAGAAACTCCAAATCATAATGGGTAAGTAAAAAGAATTAGGAAGAAATCTCTGAGATCAACTAGTCCAAACATACTTGAACAAGAACAACGTATCTGACAAGTGGCCATCCTACCTTTACAAGATGTTTTTAAGCAAGAGAGAAACCACTGCTTCACTGACATTATCCTTAATTAATTTATTTCAGATGTATCAGTGATTTTAAATGATTATAATGATTTCTAATGATATTTAAGAAATATGTTTTTGAAGATGTGGTATTGGGGCTAATCAATAAGATACAAATTAATTTTATGACTGCTTAAAAGCATTTAAATGTCCTAATACATAGATTGTATTGCTAAATTATTTTTTGTGTCTTATCTTTTCAATTTGTTGTTTTATTTAAAAAAAACTATGATCTATAATGAAAGGAACATTACAAAGAAGTGATACAAAGAAAATTTTATGTAATTTTCTATTTCTGCCTTGCATATATTACTTTTCCCCATGTCAATCTAAGAGATTGAGACTAGACTATTATAATTGGGAACTGCCTGGTTAAACTTAAATCATTTGGTAACTCTGCAAATTAAAGTCTTAGTTGCCTAGGGAGTCAGTCATTAGGTTGGTCAACAGGCATTAAGCACCTATGCCAAGTGCTTTCTTTCCTAGGACAGTATTATCAATATGGTTCAAAGGTGGGAACTGATCACAGATCTTCCTGACCCCCAGTTTAAATTTTCTATACTCTATGTCACACTGTCTCAGCTTACAAATGTCTTTAAATGATATTAAGCTGGAAATTAATCTAGAATTTATCTAGTCCATCCCCTTCCCACCACAATATACCTGTCAAGAGTATCACCCAACTAGTTTGACTTCTAATCAAGAAAAGCTCAACACTTTTCAGGCATCTTCCATTTTTTTTTACATAGTTGCACTGCTTAGAAAGGTCTTATATTGAACTAACATGTGCCTCCAGATATAACCTAAAAATAAGTGGTCCTCCTTTGTTATCTGAAACTACAAATCCATTATGTCAGAGATTTACATTTATCTTACTAAAATCCATCTTTTCCAATTAATGATCACAAACTATTTAGAAAGAAACATTATTTAATGAATATTCTTTTTATTTGTAATGTTATGCCCATATATAGTTGCTGAGAACATAGATTACATGTATAATACATGTATATAGACTATATGTATATGTAAATTGTCAAAATATCCATGAAATTGCAGGCTTCTTGAGGGCAGGAACTGCCTTTGCCTCTCTTTATATCCCCAATGTTTAACACAGTGGCCAGCACACAATAATCATTTAATAAATGGTTATTCATTAATTAATCAAAGGAAACCATTATTAATCATAAAATCATATCCTGTTGATACTTCTAATTACATGTCATTTCTTAGTTAGAATCCATATTTTCTTAGTTTAGTATAGGCATTACTTTCAGTTAGGGATATTGTGCTTGAGGCGTATATAAAAATCCTAATTTACACAAAAAGCAAAAAATGTATTACCAAAAATATTTTCCCATTATGAAGGAGTCCATTCAACAGTTAACACATCTAGTACATTTTAAAAAGTTTGAATTATGAAAATTAAATTTATATTCCGTTTAAAACTTTTTAGAACTATATTATATAAATAAAAATGTAACTAAATTCTACATCTTGCATTTTCCCATAAGGACAAAGTATTTTAGCATAAAAACAATTCTTATTAGGAAATTTAACTTTTTGTTATATGTTTCTATGATACCTTAAGGTTTAAGAAGCAATTTTCTATATCAACTCTGTGAGGCATATAATAAAAATATTTTTGCCTATTTCACTTTACAGTTGACAAAATAGCAATTTAGAAATATCATGACTAACCCCAGGTCACAAAGTTAGTGAGTGTTAGAGCCATTACTTAAACTAGGTCTACAGACTCCCAAGGTTAGCATATTTTCTACTAGACCAGTGATGGACAAACTTTTTAAAGAGGGAGCCAAAGGAAAGGAAATGCTCATCTGTCAGTCTGTTTCTAAGGCAACTCTTTTGAAGTTTCATTGTATTGTATCCTACTCATTGTATCCATCAGATTAGGAATAATGTTGTGCTGTGAAATAGAACATTTCAGGGGGCCACATCTGGCCCGCGGGACATAGTTTGCCCATCACTGTACTAGACCATTCTGTTAAGAACAAATGATTTCCTTAACATTAAAATAGCATTCATATTCCTAATTAATTAATTTGGGGAAAAAGTTATTGAACGTTTGTAGATTTGACTTGTTTCCATTGTGTTGCTCTTCCCAGAAAATGTGCTTTTTTATGTTTTTAATAAAAATAATTAAAATTATAACTTTGTTTTACTTTTCCTAAATAGGATGATTAAGGGTTTAATCAATGACTTGCATATTCAGTTCATCAACAGTTATTTATTAAACACCTACTATGTCCTAGGTATTGTGCTTAGCACAATGGATACAAAGAAAGATAAGAAAAAAAGTCCCTGCTGTCAAGGAGCTCATACACTAATGGGGACGACAACATGTAAGCAACTACAAACACACAAGAAAATCTCAGATGGAAAACTCTAAGATTATTAAAGAAGACTCAGAAAGGCTTGTAGAGGGAGAGACGTTAGTTAAGACTTGAGGAAAACTAAGAGATGGAAAAGAGGAAGAAACAAATGCCAGGCATGGGGAATAGGCAGTGAAAATGCAAAGCTGAAACATAGAGTAAGTATCTTTATGAGTAACAAGGAGGCTAGTAACATAGGTTGGTAACCTAGTGTCATACTTGACTCCTCACTCTCTCATTTCTCCCCTTATCCAATTTATCAAGACCTGCCTATTTTGCCTGCATAACATCACTCTCAAAGGCACCAGCATCTTTTCAGTTACCCAAGCGTATAGCCTACCTGTCATCCTTGACTCTTCACTTTTTCTTAATCCCCCCATATCCAATTTATTTCTAAGCCCTGATAATTTGCCTTCATAGCATTCTCCCTTCTCTCCTCTGCCACCACTGTAGTTGAAACCTTCTACACCTGGACTATTCCAGAAGCCTGCTAGTTTGATCTCCTTGCCTCCAGACTCTCCTCACTCTAGTCTATCTTTCACTATCCAAGTAATCTTCATAAAGCATAGGTCTGACCTTGTCACCTTCATCCAACCCTTTCCATTCAGGGAATTCTAGTGGCTCCCTATTGCCTTCATGATCAAATATTAAATTCATTGGTGTTCAAAGCCTTTTCCCTTCCTACCTTTTTAGTCTTCTTACACATTACTATTGTCTACCATAACCTCAGTGATCCAGGGACTTTGATCTCCTTGTAGTTCCTTGCATAATACATCTTATTTCTAGACTGCGTATTCTCATTGTCTGTCTTCTGTCTTTGGAATTCTCCCCCTTTTGTCATCTTTGCTTCCTTCAAGTCACAGATAAAATTCCACCTTCTATCAGAAGCCTTTCTTGTTCTCTCTTAATGTTTGTTCCTTTTCTCTGTTAATTAATTTCAGTTAATCTTGTATATATCTTGTTTATATATAGTTATTTTCATACTATCTCTCTTATTAGACTGTGAGCTCCTTCCTAGCAGGCAGTCTTTTGCCTTCTCTCTATCCTTAGTGCTTTATACAGTACCCAACACATAGTAGGTTTTTAATAAATGCTTATTAATTGACTGAAATTAACAGAGATTAGAAATGAATAATAAATCATTGAAAAATCCCAAAGCCAAGAGAGTTAGTATTTCCTACTTCCAAAATATTTTGCAAATTAAATATTGTATATTTAAGTGAATAAGCTCTTTATGTCAGATAGATGTCTCTTTTGGTTAGTACTCTAATTATGAAGTGAGGAAAGCCATGAAATAAATGTTCAGCTATGTTCAGCTAGCAGAGCCCCAGAATGATATTTTGTCAAGGCTCTGTGCTCTGTAGATCTTTCATATTTGGATTGTCCAATTGTTATTTCTGATCTGATCATCTGAGATGTATCCCCATATGATTTTTCATATCCTCAAAGAACAATGAACTCCCCATAGTTATCTCTTCTCCCCAAAAGAAAGAGAAAATTAATTCCCTGGGGTTTGAATCTTATGGTAGGAAACCCTAGGCAGACATATAAACCCATATAAGATTAATGGAACCTCCAGGAGCTTTCTGGGCCCTTGGCCTGAATAGAAATTGCTGCCACCTACCACTCCATGAACGGCACCTAAATGATTCTATAAACCTGTTTTGTCATTCCCAGAAAAAATTGACCAACCCCTATATTGATCGTTGGGATTAGTTAAACCCTGACATCGTCCATTATGCTATGCTTCTAGTTACTCTCCCACTGAGGCATCGATTCGGGCCAAGTGGCCCAAGGCTGCTATACCTGAGTTCCCATTGCTCTTGAATATTTATTTTCCATGTTGACAGCTTTCCTGGGGTTTTGGATTAAAGCAAGGGATGTGGCTACACCTGTATCCATATACTTGTTTACCAGAACTGACAATAAATCATCTTTCCCTGATGGCATATAACTTTTCATTTATTTTATAACCACTTTTAACTATTCTTGGCTACAGTCCCTTGACAATAGTAGAGGTAAATAAATATGTATTTTTTTCATGTCGTTAAATATTATAAAACCCTGGAGGCAGATCTAAACTCTGTTGGGATCAGATTTTAACTATTTTTAAAGCTGCCTTTGTTTTGCTCAGTAAATCTCATTTATAATTAGTCATCCTTGGACCTGCCTTTTAAATAACTCAAATGATGATCACCATTTTCATTTCAGTTCACTGCTAGTGTTTGGTGATTTTCACTTGGCAATGGAGATTATTGTGCTTCACCATATTCTAGTTCTAGCAGTACTTTGATATTTCTGACACTGAGTTATTACATAATGTAACTAAATATTATAGCTTATGTCTTAAAATATTTTATTTTTCTAATTCTCTCCTTCTTTCCTTTTCTTATATGTTTTATAGTTAATGGTCCAATGCCCAGGTTGTGTCACTATCTAATAGCTATATTATACTGTTTACTTCATGATATTATAAATTTAAAGCATTAAAGATCTTAGAAATCATCTAGTATAGCACCCTTTTATTAACAGAGGAAGAAACTGAGGCCCAGAAAACTTAAGTGTCTTACCCAAGATTAGGTAGTAAATAAGTTGGTATTAAATATATATCTTCCGTCTCTAAAACTAGTGGCATTTCCATTTTACTGTTCTTATTCCTTTTCCTGCCCTAATTTCACTAAAAGCTTTCTTTATTTTTATTTATTTATTTTTAAAACCCTTACCTTCTGTCTTGGAGCCAAGGCAGAAGAGTGGTAAGGGTAGGCAATGGGGGGCAAGTGACTTGCCCAGGGTCACACAGCTGAGAAGTGTCTGAGGCCAGATTTGAACCTAGGACTTCCCTTCTCTAGGCCTGGCTCTCAATCCACTGAGCTACCCAGCTGCCCCCTTTCTTTATTTTTTTCAATAATTATCTCATTTACAAAATCACTACCTCCCACTTTTATCCACAATATGTAACTCTGTACTTTATTAATTGCAACAGTGTCTACCTGCTTTTGAAAAATATTAATGCATATATGTGCAAGAAATATGTCCATTTTGTCCGTGGAAGGTACATTTACATATTATTACATTGATTCACCTTTCAAAAACTTCATGTCTATCAACCCCATCCCTAGGATCTAAGGCCTATATACAGGGAACCAGTACTCTGATGGATCTATCATTTCATCATTTTGAGTACTCTTTCCTGTCACATATTTCACAACCTATCTTAGATCACATGCTTGTCTATCTTTTGTGATTCTAATTACAGATTTGCCAAGGGTTCTTTTATCTAAAATGCTGAAAACTTTCCTCTGATTCTTTTGACATTGTATAGAAACCTGTGAATTCCCCCTGCCCATTGATTACTCCTTGTCAACTGATGGTTCTCATAACAATCCAATCTTTTTTCCTTGACCTCACATTTCTTTGATGGTAGTCTTTTTTTTTTTTTTTTAAGCCCTTACTTTCCATTGTAGAATCAATACTGTGTAATGGTTCGAAGGCAGAAGTGTGGTAAGGGCTAGGCAAAGGGGATTAAGTGATTTGCCAAGGGTCACATAGCTAGGAAGTATCTGAGGCCAGATTTGAACCCAAGACCTCCCATCTCTAGGCTTGGCTCTCGATCTAGTGAGTTACCTAACTGCCCCCTTCTGATGATATTATCACATTTATATATTAGTAAATAAAGATTCAATGAAATTCCAGCTATATATATACATATGTATATATATATATATACATATTTAGAGGAAAAAACTAAGATTCAGTAACATTAAAATCTTTTCTGGGAAAATTTGAAACTTTTTTCCTTACAAGTTGTGAATCATTCAAAATACGTTTGTTGCATCTTTGCTTTTTTGCTAGCCACTATGATGGAGATATTAAGATAAAAATGAAGCAAACCCTGTGCTAGAGATACACAGTCAAAAATTTTTAAAAATCCTTAAACCAAAAGGATATTACATTCTACCAAGGGAAATAATATGTACATACTTAAATGGGGATATCTCTAGAGTCACATGTACCATCTCTCAAAACTATTTTCATTGTGAGCATTTACATCTCAGACCTGCAAATGCCAAAAACAGGGCATGATTTATTGTTTTGTTGATTTTCTAGACTTAGAAAAGTGATAGAGAAAATGTTAATAATGCAAATTCAACTTAAATATATATTATGCATACATGTTCCCTATCCCCCTAGAGCTTACTGCTAAACATTTAAAAGCATGCTACTGTATACTAGTATATAAAAATAAATACAAGCTAGTTGGGAAGATAGAGGAGATCTCTAATATCTGAGGGAATCAGGGAAAGCCTCATGTAGGATATAAAACATGCTAATTTCTAAAGGAAACAAAGAATTCCAAAATGTGGAGATCGGGAGGAAATGTATTCTAGTCTGAATGGATTGCTGAATAAGTGAAGGGGAATATTATATTGCAGGGTTGGTATTAGTTCTAGATGTCAAGTTAACTTAATAAGCATTTATTAAGTATTACTATGTACACTGTTCTAAGTGTTGGGAATATACAGAGACACAAAAAAGTGAAATATTCCTGCCCTCATGGACCTACAACATAATTCCACAGGCACATCTGTTTTGAAAACCTGGAAAAGAAAGTTCTTGTCATGATTGTCCTTGGTGCTGTCAAAGAGTTCAGCATCAGTGATTTTATCAGTGGAAATGCCAATACAGTATCTTCTACTTTTTGCTATTTGCAGTTAAAATTTTCCATATGCATTGTCTTTCAAACTAGAATGTGAGTTCCTTGAGAACAGAAACTGTCTTTTCTTTTCTCTATGTACACCCAATGCTTTGCTCATAATAATGCTTTATATTTGATCCTGAAGAAATAAAGCAGTAATTGGAATTTAATGATGGTTGTTGAGAGAACAGGTAGTCTCCAGAGAAACCATACTGGGACAAGTGGCCAATTTGCTAGGTAGAAACAAGACTTAGTTCGTGGAAGCTAATATAATAAAAATGACAATCCTACCCAAATTAATCTACTTATTCAGTGCATTCCTATCAAACTACCAAAAACATTTTTTATTGAATCAGAAAAAATTCTAACAAAGTTAATCTGGAAGAACAAAAGATCAAGAATATCAGGGGAACTAATGAAAAAAAATGGTAAGAATGAATGCCTAGAAGTAAAAGATCTTAAACTGCACTATAAAGCAGTTGATCATCAAAACAATATGGTACTGGTTAAGAGACAGAAGGGTGGATCAATGGAGTAGACTAGAGTTAATGACCTCAGCAAGCTATTGTTCAGCAAACCCAAAGATCCCAGATTTGGGGACAAGAATTCACTATTTGACAAAAACTGCTGGAAAACAGTATGGGAGAGATTAGATTTTGATCGACGTCTTACACCCTATACCAAGATAAATTCAAAATGGGTAAATGACTTAAATATAAAAAAGTAAAATCATAAATAAGTTAGGTGAATAAAGGTCTGTGGGAAAGGAAAGAATTTAAGACCAAGCAAGAGATAGAAAACATTACAAAATGTAAAATGAATGACTTTGATTATATCAAATTTAAAAATGTTTTGTACAAAAAACCCCAATGTTACCAAAATTAGAAGGAAAGCAACAAACTGGGAAAACATTTTTAGAACAAGACTTAGCTCATGTCTCGGGTGGATCTGAACTGAGATGGTCTTAGGTGATTGAACAATGACAGAATTTAGTTATAATAATTTGAAAATGTTGTACTGATATAAGTTGATATGTAGTGAACAGAGGGCCAAGCTTGGATTCAGGAAAATGTGGGATAAAATCCTGTTTTTGATACCTACTAGATGTGTGACCATGGGCAGAGTACCTAACTTCTCAGTACCCAGTAAGACTGTAGGACCTGGAGTCTTCTGTACAAATCTGTACCAAGAGAAAGCATTTTCAGAGCATGTACTTCCCACTGACAAAATCAGAAGTTGGAACCAACTAATCAACCAAAAACAAAGCAACCTACCAATGTGGGGGGAAGAAGGGAAGGTCCAAATCACTACTATAAGAGAAATGCAAATTAAAACAACCGTGAGGTTCTACCCTGCAGCCACCAGAGTGGCAAAAGTACAAAAAAGGGAAAATGACCCTTTTTTTTTTTTTTGAAAACAACCATTTTTGAGAGTGATATGACAAGCTCATTGATACTATATTGATTGAGATGGGAATTGAACCAGTTGTTCTGGAAAGGAATATAGAACTATATCTCAAAAGCCACTGAACTATAAATAATTTTTTAAAATTACATCTAACAGGCACATATTCCAAAGAGATCAGAAGAAGAAAGGATGCATATTTCTTAAAATAGGTATAGCAGCACTTTTTAATGTAGAAAAGAAATGGTAACAAAATGGTGCCCAGAAATTGGTGAATGATTAAATCATAGCATATGAATATAATGGAATATGAATATGCCATAATAAATGATGAAAAGAATGAATTTAGAGAAACTGGAGAAAATGAACTGATTACAGACTAAATTGAGCAGAACCAGTAGAACTATTTATATAGTAACCCCACTATTAAAAGAAATATTTAAGTACTCTGATCACCAGTCACTACTCTCTCATCTTTTGGACAAGAAGTGATGGGTTCAGAATGAGATAGACACTTCCAGATATAATCATTCAATACTAATTTGTTCCAATTGATTATATTCATTTGTTAAAAGGAATGGCGGTGGGATAGTTATAGTGTTGGACAACAATAAAAGGAAAGAAAGAAAAGTGTCAGTGAAACATTTAAAACGCACAGAGTAAGGGGACACAGATAAGCTGAGCAATTATTTACTATCATGTTAAATTTAAAGTGTGTTAAAAGTAACAAAGTATTTAATGGATTTGTAGTTTCATGTATAGACTTTATCTTATGGTCTTTGTGGGTAGAAATCTTGATGTTGAATGAAGATTGACTAGTTCATAATGAAAAAAATAATAAGAACTATGAGATGGCAACCTCATTCTGATCTTTTCTATGCTACAATTTTCTCTTTTTTTCTTCTCATTTATACTATATCTTGCCATAAGTACTTGATGACTACAGGAAAGAATTATCAAAGAATCCAAAATATAGCCATTTTCAGTTTAATGGAAGTATAACTTTCTTTTTATGGCCACAGTGGAGAAAGCTTTTCTACATTTACATTTTCTACATTTCTACATATGCACATAGAACTCATGTGGAATAGTTTCTCATCTAACAACATAAGGCTAAACACTTTTATACTCCATGGGAGGGAAAAATGAAGGTCTTAGGCAACATAATTGAATATATAGAAAATTAGGAAATGAAGGTACACAAAGGAGACAAGATTATATGGCACAGATGGCAGAGTCATAGAAAATCAGCAACATAGAAGAGCAGATTGTTGGGATATTCTGAGAAAAAAGTAAAATATTATCATTATTATTTTTTAAAACCCTTACTTTCCATCTTAGAATCAATACTCCATATTGATTCCAAGGCAGAAGAGTGGTAAGGGCTAGGCAATGGGGGTAAAGTGAGTTGTCCAGGGTTACAGGGCTAGGAAGTGTCTGAGGTCAGGTTTTAACCCAGGAACTTCTGTCTCTGGGCCTGATTCTCAATCCACTGAGCCACCCAGCTGCCCTCTATCATTATTGATTAATACAGGTTGTAAAAGCACTTCCATGTTTCTAAAAAAAGCATATTTTGTTATTGGAAATAAATTTCCTTTCCCCACAATTTACCCAAAGGCTTTTACACAATTTTCAACATATTTAGAAGCACAACAAAATAGCAGGCCTTGGATCTAGTAATCAGTATTCCAGATTAAAAACCCCTGAGTTAGTCCAAATTTTTTCATTTTACAAATGATGAAACACTCAATTCAACAAAACATTTATTAAGTACATTTTCTGTGTAAGGCACTCTGCTAAGCCTGGAAATACAAAAAACAAAAAAACCAGGGTACAAAAACAAAAAAATTAAATTGTCCCCTACTGTTAATGAATTTTCATTCTACTAAGATCAACACATGTTGAATTATTTATTAAAGGTTAGTAGTATTGAATTAAAAATCATACAGCAGATCTTTTATTTATTTTTATTTTTATTTAGAATATTTTTACATGGTTACATGATTTGTGAAGCCGACAAGCAGTTCCACTAGGTTATATATGTATCATTATTTAAAACCTAATTCCATTTTATTTATATTTGCAAAATCCTAATCACATCCCCATCCCACTATATGGTTGATGATATATTTTTCTAATGCATTTCTGGTTCCACAGTTCTTTTTCTGGATGTGGATAGCATTCTTTCTCTTAAGTTCATCTGGATTGTCTTAGGTCATTGCATTGCTGCTAGTAGAAAAATCTATTACATTCAATTGTGCCATAATGTGTTTGTGTACAGTGTTCTCCTGGTTCTGCTCCTTTTGCTCTGCATCAATTCTTGGAGGTCATTCCAGTTCACATGGGATTCTTTCATTTCTTTTTTTAAATTTAAGTTTAATTAATTAAGAATTTTTTTCCATGGTTACATGATTCATGTTCTTCCCCCCCCCCTCCTCCTGTAGCCAATGGGAATCCACTGGGTTTTACATATGTCATTGATCAAGACCTATTTCCATATTATTAATATTTGCAATAGAGTGATGGTTTAGAGTCTACATCCCCATCGAACCATATGGTCAAGCAATTGTTCTTCTTCTGCGTTTCTGCTTCCACAGTTCTTCCTCTGTATGTGGATAGTGTTCTTTCTCATAAGTCCCTCAGAATTGTCCTGGATTATTGCATTGGGCTAGTAGAGAAGTTCATTAAGTTCGATTGTGCCACAGTGTATCAGTCTCTGTGTATAATGTTCTCCTGGTTCTCTCTGCAACAAACAATTCCTGGAGATTGTTCCAGTTCACACGGAATTCCTCCATTTCTTTATTCCTTTCAAGACAATAATATTCCATCACTAACAGATACAACAATATATTCAGCCATTCCCCAATTGATGTACATCCCCTCATTTTCCAATTTTTTGCCACCACAAAAAGCACGGCTATGAATATTTTTGTACACGTCTTATTCCTTCTTATCTCTTTGGAGAACAAACCCAGCAATAGTATGGCTGGATCAAAAGGCAGGCAGTCTTTTAATGCCCTTTGGGCATAGTTCCAAATTGCCCTCCAATAGATCTTTTAGACCAATGATCTTTCTGCCATATCAAGCAGACTCTCCTTAAATGTACACAAGTATCTTTATACTTCTGCTTGTTTACCTTTTGAAAGAACAAAACAAGCTCTTCATGTACATTTGTTTACATACAATATATTTGGAATTAAGCAACAGCTGCATTGCTCAGTTTAGACTTGATATGCTAATTATAGAACATTTTTGTCCAATGTCTAATACAGTAGATGGCTCATAAAAAGTACAATAAATGATGAATTGAATTGAATTGACTACACTAAATCACATATCAGTCTGTAAATAAACGAGAGATAATAAAATATTAATGATGAAAGTCTTTAGTAAGAGTAAGTAGATTATAATCTGAGAGGCCACACAGAACTACAGACTAGGACTTCTAGTGAACTAAACAAAGTAAAGAATATATATAGAAAGTAAAGGCATTAATTTGGCTAATTGAATTCATTGGAACTTGAATGGTTAAGTCTGAGGTTTTGATCATCAGCTAAATTCTGGCTTGGGTGATTGATAGATACTTGAAGATTTAGCATTTTATCTGTGACAAGGGTCAGACTAGGGGTTTCTTGCATACTACATAGAATCTTATTAGCCCCACTGTAGTTATCTTGTATAACTTTAAAGTTATATCTACTTTTTTTAAAAACATAATTTAAACTTTTCACTTTTTAAAACACATCTTCTTCATTTAGTATGAATTAAAGAGAATTTTATTGCCATGAGACAAGTTGTTGCTATATTTTCAGTTTTGTAAGTTTAACATTAATATTTTGAATGAATATTTAAGCTCTTCTTTTGCTCCATCTGCTTAATGTAGCCAATGTATTTTAGGAATAACCTCTTTCTAAAAAAATTTTTTTTGTCAAATTAATGTTGGTTAGACAATGAAATTTTAAACTTTTTCTCAACAGTAATTTAAAAAATAAGTTTATAAAATTGCCATTAATGTTTTGAAATGAAGATCTAGTTTTAGTTCTATACTTCATATTTAATTTGCATAATTTTAATTACTAATCTTATTTTGCTAATTATACTTCATAATTACAGATTACCTTAGTGCCAATGATATACAAATAATAAGTGATATAGGAAGGAATAATAATCATTTCTTTGGTTGGTGATACTTTATAATCAAAAGGATAGTAAGGACATTATAAATCAGCTTTGGTACAGACTTTAAAACTGGCTGAGTACATATGCACTTATTATTATTATTATCCTCATATCTTTGTATACTTTCATTTGAAAGCATATTCGATGAAGTAATATTTCATGAATTTAGCAGAATTATTTGAAATTCATAAATGAATGTAGAATTGTTTTTTTAAATGTCACTGATGGAAATGTTATCAAGTGAAATTTCAATAGCCAGGAACTGATCCTAAGAGAAAGATATGCATGGGAAACTTGCAAAAAGGCATCAAATTTGTAATTATACATAGAACCAGATATATAAGGATGGAAAAGACCTTAAAGACCATCTAAGGTCTCATTATATAGAAGGAGAAAATGAGGCCCAGATTAAGCAACTTATTCTGCACACAAATTGTAAGTGACAGAGATACACATGAAGTCCAGGTCCTCTAAACTTCAAATGCAATGCTCTTTCTGCTGTACTACATAGACTTAGAAGACTTAAGGTAGTGTCCTAGTTTTGCCACTGAATAGACTTGCTTTCCTTATCAGTAAAATGGGGATAGTTATATTTGTGTTACCCACCTTGGAGATAAATAATAAATAAATAAAAGATAAGACAGAGATAAATGATAAATAAATCAAAGATAAATAAGATAATGAATATACTTTGTAAATTATACACCAAATATTAATCATTAGTATTGAAAACAAAATTAATTGAAATTAATATTTTTTCTGAGAATATGATATATATATGTATATATATATGTATATATATATATATATTGGAGCTTCATTATGAGGTACTATTTTAGATCATGATCTTTGGCATAACCCAGGTCCATTTTAGGTCTACTACTATTTTGCTTTTCAAAAAGCAGCATGGAACATGTCCAGAGCGATCAGTTTCTCTAAATAAATTTGCAAACTGCCAACCAATTTATAAACTGTCCAAGAAGATGTCTCCTCTATTCCATGCAGCATAACTTTCTCAAACCATCTTATGAGGGTAAGAAGATGGCAGAAATTGTGCAATAAAAACTTGTCTAGGAGGACTCATTCAGGAAATTGCCCTGAGAAATCATGCAATGACAGTGTCTTTTATAAGTATTATTTAAATTGAAGTGTTTCATAGGTCCCAAGGCTGATAGTGAAACTTCAATATACAACTTTTCTTTTTTTCTTAAACCCTTACCTTCTAGCTTAGAATCAATACACAGTATTGTATGGCTAGGAATTAAGGGATTTAGCCAGAGTCACACAGCCAGGAAATAATCTGTGGACAGATTTGAACCCAGGAATTTCCCTTTTCAAGACCTGGTTCTCAATCCACTGAGCCACCAAGCTGTCCCCACAACTTGTATTTTCTACAAATACATTCAGATCCGTACTCAGACTGATACCTTTTTTAATGTGGCTGCTTATGCTAGAACGGAAAGATATGTTATATACCTCCAGAGTATACACAGTTCAGACAAGTTAGTTATTGACTCTTAAAGAGGCAGCTAATACCTAATCAGTTCAGTTTTCTCACAGGTTGCAGGAAATGTTTCATTCTCAAAGAGAAAAGAAACCACTTTCTCCGTTGATTAACTTTGTCTTTTGCAAAGAAAAAAAGGAAAATGAGAGTTACCTTATCTCTGCATGAACTTACTTAGGCAATACAGATTCCAGGAAAAACTCTTTCGGTTAGTGGTTAGAAAAATAACTTTGGAGCTAGGAAGACCCCCATTCGTGTCCTCTCTCTGATACATAGTTGTTGTACAAAGAAGGTACTGATCTGCATCAACAATAGAGATTTTTACCCCTAGGAGTTTATTATTTAAACAAAATCATAGGTCCAATTCCTCTTTCAATTCTAAGGTTCCAGAGATCCACACCAAGAAGCCAAGAGCATCTAAGAAGAATGAGTGGTGCAAAGTGTTCTATAAAAATAAGAAAATATTAGAAAACTTTCTTCCTGATTGTAAGAACATAATCTTTTAAAAAATGACAATATGATGTGGAGGATGAGTTCAGAAAAACCTAGAAAGACATAAATTGATACAAAAGAAAGCAAGCAGAATCAGGAGAACAGTATATATACAATAATGAAAATATTGTATGATGATCAACTATGAAATATTACCAGCAAAAAATATTCCAAGATAACTCCAAAGGAATTAAAAAATCACTATCTATTGCCAAATAAAGAACAACTGAAATCTGATTGTCTATCAAAGCATGTCATCCATTTTATTTCCTTCATGAGTTTTTATTGTATTTGTTATATATGTCTTTAGTCACAACATGGGAAATATGAAAATACATTTTGCATGAAAGAACTGATATAAACTATATTAGACTATTTAATACCTTGGGGAGAGGAGGAAGAGAAGGAGAGAGATCTGAATTGCAAAATGTTAGAAAACAAGTGGCAAAAATTATTTCTATGCATAATTGAAAAAAAATAAAATGCAATAAAAATTGACAGTTTATATTTGTTTAGTTCACTATGCTTTTTTGGTCATGTACCTTTTTCCATAAAAGAAAAATTTTGAGGATACTATTTTACATACCCAGAGACAAATATACATATATATCTATTGACATAATTAAAAAGGATGAGATGAAGTTGAAATAGTACTTGATACCAAAGTCAGTGAGAAACTACTGGATTTAATTGAATATGGGATTAATATGGTCTTACCCTCACTTTTTAGAAAAAAACATTGGCAGCTAAAGGGAGGATAGATTGGAGAGTGGAAGACTTGAATTAGGGAAGCAAATAAGGGATAGAGTTAAAGCCTCAGTTTATCATAGAAGGATTCTCATTCTCTTTTTAAAATGATCTAGGTATGCTCTTTAACAGTGAATATTAAGCTGAATAAATAAATAAACAATATAGGTGTTTGCATTTCTTAGATTGATGTTCCTTCTAGAATTAGTCACTTATGATCATATCATTAGAACAGTAGCAGAGGTCATGATAATAATTATAATAGCTAGCCATTATTTACCACGAATAGGCCAGGTATAATGCTATGCACTTGATAAATATTATTCCATTTGATTCTCACAACAACCCTGGGAAGTAGGTTATTATCCCCATTTTAGAGTTGAGAGAAGGAGAGAAATAGAGGTTAAGTGACTTGCCCAGAGTCACATAGTTAGTAAGTATCTGATGCAGGATTTGAAATTTTTATTTTGATAACAACCCCAGCACTTGATCCACTGTGCTACCTAGGTGCCTCTGATACTTTTTGTATTCCTGAATATCTGATTTGGATAGTAATTGCATAATTTACTATATTACATAACAGCTTTAACTGTGTTTTGTAAAAGCCTAGGTGTTTTTTTTTTCCCATTTAGCCACTCTTGGCTACCACTCTTTGCCAAAAATAACTATAGAAAAATAGGGTCTCATAACTGGAAGGGACTTGAGAGGTCATTTTAGCCACCTACTCAACACATTTATAAGCTCAGCACTTACAAAGGAAACAAACAAGCAGAAAAAAATCTCTATTGGATTATTATAGCTGGTCCTCTCCAAAAGAATCACAGAACAATTCCATTATCTTCAGAGTTAAATGCATCTCCTTAGTTAAGTCTACATACTGTGTTTTACAAAGTTTGTACACTGTGGTATAGTTGTGGAAGTGTGGGTTTTATTGTTGATAGCCTCCAACATCCTAAGAGCTTCTAAGGGGAAAAATGTGCTAACCCTCAGATTAATAGCAGAAGTTGGTATAAAAGAGTACTTTTGCTGTACTTGACATCCATTCCTTCAAGAAGAAAGAGTTCAAAGAAATTTTGTATTGAGCTGCATTAGTATATACTGCATGCCTATGGTTGCCCATTTTATTAGTAATTTAGGTATATGAATGTAATCTACCTTTCAATGGAGAAACATGCTGATTTCAACGTCCCCTTTCAGAATCTAACAAATCTATATTGAGCATCTAAAATCCTGTGGGTGACCTAAACAAATTCTTTGCTAAAGTCCCTCTTTTAAAAGACTTAGTTTTGTTGGAAGGAAAAAATGTACAAATGAAAAACCAGAGAACAATACAAATTAAGATAGATATTAACTGAGGTAGGAGGCTGCTGTAGCACTCTGGTACTGCTTTAAAGATAACTAAATGCTAAATTTTCAATGTCAGCAAATAAATGCCAGAGATTGTGGTTTAATTTATTTTCCAGTTGATTACACAGGCTTATGGAAGTAATGGAGAAAGTTTTAATAATGCAGATTAAATGAAAAGTGTGTCATTTAGCACATTTTTACCCCAACAGAGCTGGTTGTTAAATATTTACCAGTCACAACTACTCAGGCCCCTCCTAAATTTTTCTTGGACCTTTATATATACATATACACACATTACACATATATACACATACATATTCAACGATATGCAAAACATACACACATGTGTATATAAACATGTATATGTAGAAACACAAAAAATACTGGATCTGGGCAGAAGAGGAACACATTCCTTTTATTTCTCTACATTTGAATAGGGCCACTGATTATATTTGAAAGGTTCTAGATTCATAACATTTTATACTGGCATATGTTGTGATCAGTCAATCAGTGAACATTTATTAAGTGACTACACTAAAGTGTCAGGTGCCCTGCTAAGTTCAGGGGATACAATCAATCAGTAAGCAGTTCTTAAACTTCCACAATATACTAGACCTATATACAAAGCCCCAAATGAACACTTTCTGTCCTGAAGGACCATATATTCCACAGAGGGAAACAATATGTAATACATATACACATATAAATAAGTATAACAGACACACACGCATAAATATATAAATATATGTAAAATAAATAGGACTTTATTTTATCTTGGATGTAATAGTAACTGGCAATATCCAGTAAAGTCAGATAGAGGAGAGCATTTCAGCAGTTTTGAAGGAACTAAAGGATTCTAAGAGGCAAAGGCTAGGAGTAAATGCATTCTAGGTAGGAAGGTCAACTCACACCTTTATATGGAGATAGCTGATAGAATGTTGTGTATAGAAAAACAGCAAAAGGTCCATTTTGACTGTGCCACAGGGGATGGGAAAGAGTATGTTTTATAATAAGACTAGGAAGGTAGGTTGGAAACAGGGTGTGATGGATGACCCATTAATCAGAGAAGATTTTATCTGATTTTAGAAATGAGTGATTGGAGTTTGGATAGGGGAGAGAGAGGGTCAGAACTCTGCTTTAGGAATAGCACTTTGATGCTGGTGACTGAGTATAGCAAGATTGAATTGAGGCAAGAAAAGCAATTTGGACTCCCATTTTGGATTGTTTTAGTCATTTAGAAGGGAGATAATAAGGGCCAGAACTAGGGTAGCCATGTGAGTGAAGAGAATAGTACAGATGTGAGAAAAGTCATGGAGACAAAGTTGACAAGATTTGGCAGCTATTTGGATATCTAGAGTGAAGAGGAATGAGGATTAGAGGATGACTGCAAAGTTGTGAACTTAGGTGCCTGGAAGCATCATCATACCCTTGACAGAGATAGGGAAATTGAGAAGAAAGATGAATGTTTGAGGAAAGAAAATGTGTTTTAAATGCATTGAGTTTGGGATGCCTACAGGATGTCTAATAAGTAGTTGGTGATATGACACTTCCAAACTTAATGAAGCTTACATTTTACTGGTAGCAGTTGACTTAACCTATTAGGCAGAACTTTCCTCAGTACATTGGCTTTTGTATGTCATCATCAAACTGAATTCCTCATCCTATATTGTGAAATTAGTTTACCCTTAATACTGAAAGATTTTTCATGATCAATATATTTATGTTTGTTTGCCTAGGGACAGGGGGGCAATACAACAGTTTGGGTCTTCTGTTAAGGTCCTGGATGGAAATATATTTCATTAACAAAATATTTATTTTTCCAGTGATCAGTAACAACTGATCATCAAATGGCTGATTTTTAATACCAATAAGATTGTAGATAAGCTTTTAATTTTTTTCCCTAAAGAATAGTGGCTTTTTTACTTTTCAAGAATAGAAACAAAATAATTGTTTTTCACTAAAAGCAAAATATTTATTCAGAAAACAGAGGCGAGTTCAACATCTTTACACATCAAATTTTACATTGTTTCCTTGAAGGAGATATGGTCATCAGCTAACAAGCTGGAAAATTTTTTTGTTTCAATGATCTGCTTCTGTAACTGGAAAGAATTAGAGTTGTTAATAAAGAAAAAAAGTTCTCATTCTTCATTCTACTTTTGTTTGTTTACTCTTCACAGGAAGATGAAGATCCTTTTGGTCTTGATGTTATTCTATGCCAGTGTCAACAGTGATGCAGTTTCGAAGCCCAACATTATTATAGCAATGGCAGATGACCTTGGCATTGGAGATCCTGGATGCTATGGAAACACAACACTAAGGTTTAATAAAAGAAGTTCTATATAAGTTGTTGTACATATACACAAATATGCTCAATTTTTTTCTTCCTTGGTAGTTTTAAGATGTTCTTAGAGCTATGGAGTATAGATTATATCTATTATATTTAAGAAACCATAATAATAAGGTTCTTCCATTTGTTGTTATGTATGTAGATTTATACTTGAATATATATTTAAATACAGATGTATATGTGGGAGTTAAAATATACTTAGCAAGAATTATGAGTGCATATACAAATATATACATACATATATATATATAATTTACAATTGTATAAAGAATCCAGCAAAGGAAGCATTTCCACTTTCCATTATTTGTTCTACCATGATTATGTTGTTGTATAATATATAGAAGGGAAAAATCTAAAAAGTATCTCCTTTACCTTTTTTCTTTCCTTTTATCTTCCTTTTCCTCTATTTTTCCATTTCTTTTCCTCCACAATTACCATCATTTTTTGTTTTTTACATTTTGGGTGTGTTGTAGTACCACTTTACTAGATGATCCCATTCAACTCTTACCCCAAATGTCTGCTCCCCTTTCCCCACTCTGCATCCCCTACTATTTTTCACTGACAATCCGTGAGGGTGGTATACCACCGTCTTTTCAAAGGGCCTGCAAGCCATAGAAACAGAACTGGGAAAGGGATATGGTAGAGGTAAGTCACTAGTATCATGTATTTTGCATTATCACATTAGAAATATGGCAAATATCCTGTTTCCAAGCTTTCAGTAGAAAAACTAAAACAAGAGCTTCTACATTATGCTTTAGGTTAAAAAGGAAAAAAAGTAAATCCTTGCTATACTAAAATATTGATATTCAATATTCTTTAAAGAAGCAATTATATAAAACAGTTCTATAAAACTAGTACCCTATTACTAGAATTTTCCAAAGTGAACTCAGAGTAATAAGTATTTGAAACCATTTCCTTCTTCTAACATGTATGAACTAGTGAGCTATACAATCAAGTGATTATAGGCACTGACTTATTTTTATTTCATTCAGCCCAACCTCTTCATCATTTTCCCCACAGTAAAATGCTTTTATTTCTAGAAGTAAGCTACTAGAGTCTGGGCAAGAAGTGATATGGTTAGACCTATGCTTTACTAATATCATTTTTGCATTGGCAACTGAGTGAAGAATAGATTTGAGGAGGGCAAGATTTGAGACAAGAAAACCAATTTGGGTTGCCCATGTGGATAATTTCTGTTTTTCAAAAACTGTGTTCCACATAGTTGATTTAAAATTAAGTAAATTTTGTTTTTCATGAGTAAATTCCTTTTTTCAAGTTGGAATCATATTTATTTTATTATTTTTATTTTTATTTGAGCTAAATGATTAGAAATTAGAAATCCTCTCTCCTTTAAAACATTTATATTTGAAAGAAAAATTTTATATGTTGGAAATTCTTTCCATGTACATACATAGATAGATGATAGATAGAGATATGCTACTCTTCTCTCATAGTTTTCACTAAGTTGCATATTAATGTTTTATACTCTTTGTAATTTACTAGCCATTTGATTTGGAGTCTATCTAGGATGTTTTAAATATTTATACCATGTATCTTTCTTTGTATTGGAATTCTATATTAGGTTTTTTTTTATTTTCCTCATGTGCTCGTGATATTCAAATTTAACCTACAAACAAAAAAATGATGTCTCTACTTTCTGCCTTTGAAAGAAAATCTAAATATCATAAATTATAATCGGACTTCTGAAAAGAAAAGACTCAATAATAAGAAAATAAAATGTTAATAAGAAATTCTTTTAATAAGAAAAGTAAAGATTCTTACCCCACTTCCCCTCACTGCATCAGCTGTTTGAATGGGTAAGGTAGACTTTCTATGAGAAAAAAAAATTAGGATTAATCTGATTTCTATGATTCTTCTAACTTTCAAATTCATAGTTTCTTCTTCACAGTATTAGTCCATTGCTCATTTCTTTATCTCTGTATAGGCTTTAACAAATACTGTTTCAGAGTTAAGGAGATATAGGTTCTGTCTTCTTAGGCCTTACAATCTAACCCAATCCACATTACAGAGAAAGAGAATAATTCAGTCAAGGAAATTTTTTGAAAGTACATCAGTTGAACGATTATAGTAGTCTATTGTGAGAGTTTTATTTAAAAGCAAAGTGATATATGCAAAATGGTGAGTGAAGGAGGCTGAATGATTATGTTTGACTGTCCAGTTCATCAAGAAGGAGGTTGTTAGAATGTAATTGTTACAGCATCTTGATACTGTTTTTACAAGCAAGCACTTAATTAAAACAAAGACTTCTGTGACTCTTGTATATATATAGAGAGAGAGAGAGAAAAATAATACTACAGCCCTCATTAGTGTCTATATTTTATGTAGTAGATGGGAAATATTAATTAGAATAACAAATAATCATTCTAAAACATTTAATGGGGCAGCTAGGTGGCACAGGTGATCTTAAGTCAAATTCTGTCTGATACACTAGTAAAATGGGAATAATAATAGCACCTAATTCTTAAGAGTTGTTATGAAGATCAATTGAGATAATTTATATAAAGTACTTTGCAAACCTTTACATGCTATATAAATGCTAGCTATTAATTATTACAATTTAAAAGTGTGAAAAAAGCTTCAATTTCAGAACAATTAAAAATGAAATTATTCTCCTTCTCCTAGAACCCCTAATATTGACAGGATAGCCAAAGGGGGAGTCAAATTCACTCAGCACTTAGCTGCATCTCCACTGTGTACACCAAGTAGAGCAGCTTTTCTGACAGGCCGTTACCCTGTCCGATCAGGTAAGAATCCCATTGAAAATTATTATTGGTCATTTTTTTTCTGGCTAGGAAGACTCTCTCTAATGTTCTTTTTTTCTTTTTTCCTTATTCCAGGGATGGCTTCACGCTCTAAAGTTGGAGTGTTTCTATTTTCAGCTTCCTCAGGTGGACTACCTACAAATGAAATCACTTTTGCCAAGCTTTTGAAGAACCAAGGCTATTCTACAGCCTTGATAGGTAGAGACAGCTCTAAGAAATCTTGGGTACAAAAGGGACTTAAGATTATAGAAAGAGAAAGGAGCTTAACAGAGAAGTCAATCAACAAGAATTTTTTAAAGTGTTTTTTTTTTTAATTTCCTAGACTCAGTTTACATAGAGGTGCGTGGGGGTGGGGGGGAATTATAAGGACAAGAGAAAATATGTATTGGAATGAGAGACGATTTGAGATAAATTCTGAAAACAACATTCATTACTTTTTAAGAAAGAATGACAGCCTGGGATTTCAGGTTTAGAGGACCTGTGTTCGGACCTTGACTTTGAAATTAATGGTATGGTCTTGAGTAAATTATTTAAATTCCCTGAGCCTCAGTTTCTTGAATCTGAAAATGAAGGGCTTGGATTAGATGACCACTAAGGTCCCTTTTAACTCCAAATATATAACCTTATGAAATTTGTGCAAATTCTGAATGGACATATTGAATATTTATGTTTGTGCATTAAATATATTTACATATATAACAAAATTTTTTTCATACCTACATATGTTTATATAAAACCTTCCTCTAGAGAAGAAGTTCTACTTCAGGTAGGATTTTGGCTCTTGAAAGTTAAGCCATTGGATCACAAGTTCTAGAATGTTCTATCAAGTTGGAAAGGTTTCAGGTAAGGACCAGGCAGCAGATATATGTCTGTCACCTGAACACAAATTTAGCAAAATTTACAGTCTTATCCCTAGAAGTTTGGCAATAAGGTAAGAATTTATTTTGACCATAGTGTCTCATGAAATTCTCCTAAACCATGAAGTTGTTAAGATTTCCATCTCTGAAGCATTATTTGCAACAATGAAGTCACAGTTTTGTTACATTTTGTGAACCTATTGAAGTAAACATTTCATACTACATATCATTGAATATTATTATTCCCACCTTTATTTTTATGGAGAATACATTGCATGTCACATATGCCTCATATCATGTATTCTTCTCTTGAAAGAGTATCATATGCTATTGTTTAGCTTGTGTTGGCCTACTTTAAGTAAAGTTGACCTCTACTCATAGGCATTCTGTCAAGATGATTTTTCCTACAATGTGGCATACTGCCATGAACTTATAGACTTAGAGCAGGAAGAGATCTTAGGGGGTCATCTAATCTTACCTTCTCATTTTACATTTGAGGAAACTGAGGGCCAGAGGGATTAAGGGATTTGTCCAAGGTAACTAGTAAGTGGCAAGAGAAAGAGAACTAAGATTTTCTGCTTTTCTATCCAATTTTCTTTCTTTGGGATGGGTAGATTTTTTTTCCCTTACTACTTTTGGATGGAAGCCTTAGCATTATTTTTTTAAAAACACCAGCAAAATTTATTTATTTTTGACAAATAATATAAGACATTTAATAAATGTCTTATAAAACAAATAATATAAAACATACATAAAAGACAACTATTTGTCTTTTAAGTACAGCTTTTAAAATATTATTTTGTTCAGTGATATATATGAGAGTATTTTTTTGTTTGTTTTTCCATCCCCATTTAAAACTTGGAATAGAAAAATGAAATGAATATAAAGAAACTGATTTAAAGAAAATTTTTCAGAAAACTGTATGCCATCTATCAGGAACACTTATATTACATACAGTGTGATTGCTTACTTAATAAAGATAATTAATAGGCTATAAATACAAAATCAAATCTGTTTGCCTATAGGAAGAAGTTTCTTAGACATCAGAAGTAGTGTTTTGGATATAAATGTTCAATTTTGGACTATGGAACTCCAGAGTAGGGGCAGTTAGCAATAGTGATTCAAAAAGAAAGAGAGCCATTGTGACATTTCTTTAATGCACAGAAGAAAATAAAAGGAAATTTAAAATGAATACAGTACAATTTTGAAAGAAATATATAGACCATATTATTTATATATAATATATTTAAAGCCCTATGAAAAAGTTTTATGGCCTTATATGCATATCATCTTTTTGTGTTTTCCCATGTGTATCAAAATGTAATTTTTTTGGTGTTTAAGTTCAGAAGTAAGACTATATTAGTCAGTAGGTAGAAATTTTACATAGGTACATTTACATTTGGGATCCAAAGTCTGGAAATTCAGAAAGTTGCCTGAAAATACATATCTCACATATTTCTCTTTCCATAGGAAAGTGGCACCTTGGGATAAACTGTAACAGCAGAGATGACTTCTGTCACCACCCTTTAAATCATGGTTTTGACCATTTCTATGGACTGCCAGTGACCAATCTAAGAGACTGCAAACCAGGATCAGGCACTGTGTTTACCACAGCCATTCATATGTTTGTTTTCATTCCTCTGCAAATTGTTGGCATCGCTCTTGTCACTTTGGAGGCCCTCAATTGCCTTGGCCTGTTTCGGCTCCCTCACTGGGTATTCTTTTCCTGTCTTTTATTAGCAGCCACTATAATTGGACTCCTAGCCTGTTTCCTTCATTTTTTCCGACCCTTAAACTGCATCTTGATGAGGAATCATGAGGTTGTCCAGCAACCAATGTCTTATGACAATCTCACCCAGAGGTTGACCAGGGAAGCTCTCAAGTTCATAAACAGGTTGGTATTGCTTGTGTGCCGGGATTTTGCTCTGTTGCTACTGATAAAACTGGCTAACATCCATTTCCATGGTAACAGCAAAAACACTGTCCTTGTTTTGGCCCTCTTTTCTCTTCCATATTCAATAAGTAACCAGAGAAACAATAAAACAGCATGTGGGGAGGGCAGTTGATCTGAATAAAGTGATAATATGAAAAATTCAATAGTTTTTATTTGATAAGTTTAGAAATTACGCCCCATCTATTTTAGTTTCTCATATTAAACACCCTTGACTTGTTTCATAGCTTTTCTGTCAACATTTTTTCTCTGATGGCCTTTTAAAACTATGTTAGTTGATTACCTACTTGACTGGAAAGCTGTAAGCTAAAGTGAGAATTATCTGGGACTCCAATTTATTTTATTTTGTTTCTTTAAATTGTTAAGGAGGAGAGAAAGGAATGATCGTATCATTCTCTCTAGTCTACATTTTGAGCTTCTAAATGAAAAATGAACTTAGACTTGGGAAATGCTGAGGACAACCAGAAATGGCTTTTTATACTATGTTTTGTCAAGAATAACAAAGAAAGGGTAGGTCTTAGAGTCAATGGGGACATTATGTTAATATGTGACGTAAAAAAAGCAAAATAAAAAAACAAAAACAAATACTTAACTCAAATTCAACTTCTGTTAGAATGATTTTGACTCAAAAGGATAGAAAAAAAATGTTTAAAAAGTATTAAAAGCTTAAAGTAACAAAGAAGATAGTAAGAGAAGACCAGGGGCTTTAAAATGGACTTGGTCAAAATTGCATTTTGGGAATTCAAAAGAGATTGAATGTTTGATTGCTGAAGGGCTTGAGATCTTCTTTAAGGAATCAAGGGGAGGGGGAGAGATGTCCTTCAAGACTAAAAATGAGCACATATTCTGGAATTCAAAAGACAAAAAAGGTAGATTCTGGATACAATAGGTTTTTGAGCTTAACATGAGTTCCTGGCAAAGTTTTCAAACAGATTGTTCACTAACATTTAGCAGAGGAAGCAGTGGATCACTAGTAGCCAAAATGGATCAACAAATCATCCCAGAATAACCTTATTTATTCAGTTGGTGGTTTTACTAGACTATTGTGTCTAGAATGTGGTCAAGATACCATCTGATTTCAGCACAGATTTTTACATATTCTCTCACAACATCCTCATTGACAAGAATCAGAAATATGGCTTAGATTATAGAGTACAACTGTTCTTGTTGTTCAGTCATTTCAGTTATATCTTACTCTTTGTGATCCCATTTAGGATTTTCTTGAGAAAGATAATGGAGTAGTTTGACATTTCCTTCTCCAGCTTATTTTACAGATGAAGAAACTGAGGCAATCAGTTACATGACTTGGCTGAGTCTCACACAACTAATCAGTGTCTGAGGCCAGATTTGGACTCAAAAAGATGAATCTTCCTAACTCCAGGCCCAGCACTCTATCCACTGTGCCACCTATTTAAAATATCTCAGTGACCAATCTAGTCCAACTCACATGTGAACAAGGGAAGCCCATTCATTTTTTTCCTTACTAATGATTTCTCATTACTATAATGTAGATGATCTTTCAATAACTAATATTAATAGATCAGATATTCAATATAGCTGACCTAGCAATTTAAACTATCTTCTTTTCTCTAGATATATATCCCTTTATCAAGAAGAGTTATTCAAAGAATCACAACATTTCAGACTTATGAGGGACTTCAGAAGCTGTCTAGTCCAACTTTATATTTATATCTTTGCAATTTTCAATTCCCAATCCCAGTTGGATGTGGTTGAATTATTTGACTCAAACCATATTAACTGATAGATTAATATTAAATGGGATCAGATGTTTTCGGTATCATTCTTATTCTGTTCAACAATTTTATTTGATTTAGATGAATATATAAATATAATTTTCGTCAAACTTAGATATGACAGAAAATTAGAATGGATAGATTATACACTAGATGACAGAAATAGAATCTAAAGAGATCTTGGCAGGCTAGCATGTTTATCCAAATATAACAAGATGAAATTTAATACATTAAAACATCTAAGTGCTCATTCAAACAGTTCAACTTTATAAGTATACAATGATAGAAAGATGGTAGTGCTTGTGAAAAAAATGTTGATGTTTTATTTTGACTACCAGCTTAACAAGAGGCATCAATGTAGCAGGGCTGTAAAAGAATCTGATACCTTGCTTTCATTCATTAAAGGTTAATATCCAGATCAGGGGAGATAAGAGACCTACTGTACTTTGCACTCATGAGACCATAAGTGCTTTTTTGTGTTCAGCTCTCTTAAAAAAGAACACTAATAAGTTTTCCCAGGTGTAAAGGAAGAGAGTAAAAAATAAAAGTGGATTTGGAATCATGCCATATGCAAATTGGTTAAAAGAATGAGGGATTTAAGGGAAGAACATAATACTGTCTTTAAATTTGTGAAGGGTTATATGGAAGAAGGATTAGTTAGTCAAATATTAGATATTAGAGCCAAATATGGAACTGAGATCAATGGGTTAAAGTTATAGGTAAGTTGCCTTTGGTTTAATATTGGAAATAACTTCTTACATATTAAAAATGTCCAAAAGTGGAATAGGCTGCTTCAGATAATTAGGGATTTCCTGCTATTAGAGGCCTATAACCATTTACCAGGGGTCTTGTAGGTATAATTCGTGTATCATTAAATAAAGATAAAATTAGGTGACACCTAAGATCTCTTCCAAATACTTTTACAAGTTCATGGATCTATGAAACATTCAGAATTTTTCTGATGCATTGAGCAATTTCCCCATTACTAAACAAATCTGGAAATTAATTGGCTGCAACTCATCTTTGGAATATCTTTCAATTGTTAAATTTTACAAGATGAAATGAGCAAACCAGTTTTGTAGCTTAACTAAAGAATGGATTGTCAAACAGTTATGCTGATAAAGTGGGGACAGTTTCAGGAAGTATGCTTAGTCTATTACTACTCAGTTTGGAACTGGATAAGAAAACCAAATAGGATCCATCATCACCTTAGAATACAATACTTTTTAAACTTTGAATCAACCAATTGCCTCACATGAATAATTTGAATCACTGTTAGAACTCTGAGGCATAGTATAGTGAGATACTGTGGATTAGTAGTTGTGGATACTAGGCAAGTCATTTAACTTTTAGAAATTTTTGTTTCCTTTTTTTTAAGTTGAGAACAAAAATACTTGTATAATATGCTTCACAGAATTGAGGAATCTTGAGGAATAATTTTTTCAAATCTTAAATCACAAATTTTAATAGTATGATGTAATCATTTGTTAAGCATTTTTAATATTTTATTAATATGCTTTGTTTTTACACCACAATCATTTCACCCCCACCTTCCTTGTGTTCAAAGGAGATCTTTTGTTCTCCTTTGTATCCTTCTGTGTTCAAAGGAGAACTAAGTATAGATTTCCATTGTAATTAACCCATATAATAATGTTCTTTCCTATTTTTCTTCCTCCTCTGTTTCCTGGAGCTTTCGTTGCTTTTTCTATTACTTGGTATTCAACTTCCTTTCATTTATGTTTCTCTTGTCTTTGCTTTTTCTGTTTTCTTGGTCCTACTAATTTTGCATCAATTCATAAAATCTTCACATTTTAAAAATTCTTCATATTCATTATTTCTTAGGATATAATAAAATTCCATTACATTCATATACCAAAGTTTTTTTAAGCCAATCCCCAGAGGGGGGCTCTTGAATTTATTTTTACTTCTTTGATAACAACAAGGAAAGCAGGCATGAATATTTTGGAATATATTTATTGTACTTTTTCCCACCTTTTTGACATACTTGGGATATTTGCCTAGTAGTGGAATTGCTAGGTCAAAGCACGTGGACAGTTTAGTCAATCTTTTTCCATAATTCCAAATTGAAATCCAGAACACTTAGACTACTTCAGTGATCAACCAGTTTTTCTCATTGTACCTGTATTGAATCAACAAATCTTTCTTAAAATTCTATGTTTGAGCTACTGTTTGTACATAAAAATGAAGCTATTGTCTCACTGTCAACAGGATTTCTTATTTTAGTTGTTTCTTCCAAATTGGTGATGGATTTGCACTGAACTATCTTCACTTCCTTGAAACAATAGTAGAAGCATACACCATTAATTGTGTGACTGATTGACTAGGGTTTAGGAATAAAGTCTGTCTGTGACCATGAAATATAACAGAGTTAATTGGACTTTACTGGGATGCAAACAAAGACACTGATCATGCTCAAACCAGTTAACAAAATCCAGTTTATTTAAGGGAACAGTTCAATCATGTTTATTTTCAGTAATACAATGATCAAATATAGATTTGGATGCAACCACTCATTACTCAGTGTTTCTAGTAGAAAACTTATAAACCATACACAAAATGTTATTATTTAAAGGATCAGTTTATCATACAAAATCAGGGTAGAGGAAAGGCAGAATAGAACTAATTCACAATTTATATAGCTGTTAAAATGAGAAGTGTAGAAACAAGTTTTCTAGCAAGTCAAATTGTAAATTAAAAACATTGATCATTGAAGGTGAATTCAATTTCTTGTCCCTAAAGAATAGTATAAATTTTAATCTAAATAAAATTCTATAAATAATGGAACCTGATAGTCAGATTTGAAAACAAAAGTCATTTTTCTATAACTACACACACCAGCTTTACCAAAATTGTGTGCATGATGTGATATCTGACATTATGTTAAATACTGAGTTAACAAGGATGCCTTTGTAATAGAAACCAACACGACAATGAGATGTCTTATATGAGGTTCGATCAGCCAATCCATTGATCACCATTTATTAAATATCTACTATATGCCAGGTTCTGTGCTAAGTGCTGGGGATTTTAAAAAAGGAGACAAAAGACAATCCCTGGCCTCAAGGAGCTTACAGTTGAATAGGGGAGACAAAATGCAATATATACATATATACCCATATACATACATAGAAACATGAAGGTAGCTATAGTCAGGATAATTAGGAATTAATTAATGGAGGGAAGGCACTAGAATTAAAAGGCACCAGAGAAGGTTTCCTGTAAAAGATGGAATTTTAGTTGGGATTTAAAGAAAGTCATGGAGGTTAATAGAATAGAAAAGAGAAACCATTGTCAGCATAGGAGACAATCAGAGAAAATAACCTGGAGCTGAGAGATGGAGGGTCTTCTGGGTGTTACAGCCAGAAGGCCAGTGGGGAGAGACCTGAGGTAGGCAGACCCACCAGCCGGCTACCGCAATTATCCAAGCATGAAGTGATGGGGTCCTGAACTATAGTGGTGGCAGTGTCAGAGGAAAGAATGAGACCTATATGAGAGATATTGCAAAGGGTAAGCTGCCAGGCTTTGACAACAAATATGATATAGCGGATGGCAGATAGTGAGGAATCCAGGATGAGTCCTTGGTTGTGAACCTGAGGGACTAGGAAGATGGTATAGTTATAGAGAAGGTGAGGGAGAGGACATTTAGAGAGAGAATTAACAAGTTCCATTTTGGATATAAAAAGTTTAAGATATCTACTGGACATCCAATTCAAAATGGTAATTAAATTCATGGGACCTAATGAGATCACCAAATGAAATAGTAGAGAGAGAGAGAAGAAATAAGGGTCCAGGACATATATTTAGGGACACCTACTTAGAGGACATGATGGGAAAAGATCCAGGAAAGGAAATCAGACAGGTAGGAAGAAAATCAGGAGACAGTTGAGTCCTGAAACTTAGAAGATACAAGAAGGGAATGATGAAAAATCAAAGGCTGCAGAGAGGTCAAAGAGAATGAGGACTGAGAAAAGGTTGTTGGATTTGGCAAGCAAAAGATCACTAATTAGTAACTTTGGATATAGCAGTTTCAGTGGAATGATAAGGTTCAAAGCCTCATCTTGGTTCTCCCACTAACCAACTATATGTCTATGGAAGAAGAAGGAATGGAAAGAACTTGGAGTTGGAGAATCTAGTTTGACCCTTTAAAACTTGTGTAATCTCTGGACCTCTGTCACCTGCAAAGTGAGTAGTTTGATCTCTATTGACTTGCAAGATCTCATCTAGCTCTGATTTATAACCATACAATCTCTAAGGATCTTTCCAATTTAACACAAAATTTTTATTTTTCTGCTTTCATGTGACTTGAAAAGACTAGAGGGTAATTCAACTATATGCATTGCCTTAAGAATCTGTTACGTTTTGTGGCAAAGCTGAAAATGCATCAGAAGAGAAGCAATAACAATCATTAACAGAGTGTGAAATGGATGGCAAACTCTTTGAAAACATTCAGTATTGAATATTTGGTCATTGTATCATAGTGCTAGTCTCAGTATGGTATAGGGCTAGCATTTGTTAATTGAACTGTATGAGGAATGGATATAGCATTTAGTAGATTGGACTAAATATCTAACTTCTCTTCCAGTTTTCAGATAAGGGTAGTTACTTCTAGTTTTTGAAAAAAGCTAAAATGAATAAAATAAATGAAATAAAAGTGGAAATTATTTTTGATTGGATGTGAGAGAGCTTCTTTACAGTTTAATTAAACAAATTTATTAAGCCTATGTGCAAAAATTACTCTTATTTAATGTAACCATGATTTTAAATATTTACTTACATACACACATCTTCTTACCTTGATAATAAATATCAGTTCTAAGGCAGAAGAGTGGTAAGAGTTAGGCAATTGGGGTTAAGTGGGTTGTCCTGGATCACACAGCTAAGAGTCTGAGGCCAGATTTAATTTCAGGACCTCCCATTTCCAGGCCTGGCTCATTATCCACTGAGTCACCTAGTTGCTCTTCCATGATAAAATATTGAAACAGACTATTCAGGAAAGTTTTCCCTACATCTCTTTAAAACATGCACATATAACTAGTGTCCAAATGCTACAAAATAGGAATAATGATAGCACCTACCTTACAGGGTTGCTGTGCAGATAGAACAAAATAATATTTGAAAAAGTGTTTCTATCAGCGGGGTAGCTACGCTGCTCAAAAGAGAGAGCCAGGCTTGAAGAAAGAAGGTCCTAGGTTCAAATCTGACCTTCCTAGTTGTGTGACCCTGGGCAAGTCACTTAACCCCCATTGCTCAGCTTTCAGCTCTCACTGCTCTTTTGCCTTAGACATATTACATAGTACATAGTATTGATTCTAAGACAGAAAATAAGAGGTTTTTTTTTTTAAGTGCTTAGGTCAGTGTCTGGCATAAGGTTAAGCACTTGTTAAATGCTTATTTTTTCCTCTTCCCATGTTACTGGTCATATCTTCTCTGGGGTCACTTGGCTAGAAGGTGGCAGAGAAGGGATTAAAATCCTAGTCTTTTAAGTAAAAAAAAAAATCCAGCAATTTATTCTCTAAACCACACAGTCTCTGTAACTGATGAAAGGCCTCTCTCCACAAAAACCAAAATCAGCTCAATTCCTTTGATTAGTAACTTCAAAGTTGCATTAAATTCTTCACTGGTCCACTGTATTGTGTGTTAAAAACAATCCTAGTCACTGTATCCAACAATGTATCATACACCAGTGGCTGATACTCTAAAGCTATAGCCAAAAAGATTAAAATGTAATTCAGAAACATTTAATTAAACAAATAAGAATACAAAAGAATATAGCAAATGTCAACATGTGATTTTCTAAGTCAATATGTGCCTTGCAGAAATCCTTATTTATTTTAGGCCTATTTCTATTTGAGTTTGATACCACTGATGTAGAGGGCCTCTGAAAATCTATGCCTGAGTAAACTGAAGCTTCACTGAGAACCTGGGACAGCTACCCGATGTGCATGAATAAGCCTTAAAGTGATTAATTGATTTCTATGAAGCTGGCCAGGCAAACTCAAACTAAAAAATAACAGAAATATCATACATGCTATACTAAATTTGAAGAAAAATAATATTCTAAACATAACTTTGGACATATGTAATTCCAAAGGTGAAAGAGAACCTGAGCCATCACAGACTCACAGGATTTTGGAAAGGACCTCTGAGTTTGACTTTAATCCAACCAACCCTCTCATTTTAAATATAAAAGGTTAAGTGAATATAAAAGGTTAAGTCAAATCTCCATTTACCATAGTGCAACTGTCTTTCTGACCCCAGGCAGAGAGCTCAATCTGATGGGGGATAATAGCATCTACCTAGCAGAGAGATCTAAATGAGATAACATATATGTTAAGTGCTTTGCAAACTTTGGAGTGCTACATCAATGTCTACTATTACTACTGTTAATTCTGACTACGTGAAACTTCAACATTACCTAAACAGCTAAAATGAGGCTTTCCTGTTTGCTTAGTTCCTTCTTCAAAGTGCCTGCAATTTAAGCAGTGTACTAGAAGGCAGTATGTCTGAATCTTAGGCAAACCAATTTTCACATCTGTAAAATGAGTGGGCTGATGCCGGTGTCTTTTAATGTCCTTATTAAAGTGTGTGATTTTTATAATTCTAAAACATTAATGGTTTAGGCTCACATACTCAATCCTCAAAAACATGAGAAAATTAGACAGAGATAGTGACACATGTTATCCCAAGTAGATAAAGAAAGGACAATTACTTGATGAAAGATGAAGAAACTGAATTTCGGTTAACAGGGGAATGGAACTTAATTAGAGGGTAAAGTGCTTTGGCTGCTGTAGATTATAGCAACAAATGTAACAACATTGCCAAGCTTTCATATTAACATTCAACACTAAAATAATAAATGGATTAATGCTCTCTAATTGCTTTGAACCCAAGAAAGTGATAGAAAACAGCTATTTCAAAATGCACAGTGAGTTCAAACTGTTCATAGCAGATCAATAAATCCTGAGTAGAGAGAAAAACAAAATCATGGTATTCTGCCATTTGATAAATTTAGTAAACTAGAAGCATTTACTGATATCACTCTTTTATCTAATGGAAATATATGTCTCAAAACATTTACTGAGAAGATAAATATATATAATGGAAATTATAATGTCAATTTAAGTGTTGAAGATCAAGATTAATATTTATTTTTGAGGCTATTCCAAACTTTTATTACATTATACTTTAGTGGCTAATATCTTAAACTCTAAAGCATATGAATATATATATACATGCAAGTATACCATATATAATTGTGTATATATACATAATGTAAATTGCATGTTGATAATATGTATGTATGTATATTCATATGAGTGCAGGCACAAATAATCATCAAGGAAGAGAAGTGCATTATAGTGAATAAAGCCTGCCTTGGAGGCAGGAAGACCTAAGCTCAGATCCTGCATCTGACACATACTGCCTCTGTAACTGGGCAAGTCACTTCACCTCTCATTGCCCTAAGCAGCTTTCTAGAAATGTAAATTGTCTATGCAGTATATTTCTATATCAGGAATTCTATACACCTATTAAATCACCTAACTTTTTCTCTTTAAAAATATTAATAATGTAGTTCTATTCTACGTGATTATAGTCAAAGATATAAACAAATTGAAAATTTAGAGATAGTTATTTTGTCAATTTCAATGATTCTGCCCATTTTAAACAGCTGAAAATGAGTCTCAGTGAATAGTACTATGTTTTTATCATAACAAAATAGTGGTGAGTTGCAGGACTGAGTTCAAGACTTTACAAAAACAACTGTGGTGCGTAGTGGTGGTCACAACAAACTATTAGCCAGTATCCAAAGTTGAATTGAGGAAATTGAATATGAAATTGTCACTCAGGCCAAACACTTTTCTGGGAATGGCCAGTAGCCTTAGAACAAGCACTAACATATCCTTTCTGTCCTTGGGTGGTATACTTTATACTTGTTTACAAATTCCCATTCCAAAAGAAAGTTCTGTCTTGATAGTAGAAAAAATTAACCAAGATGGCTTCCTTCCTCTCCTGTCCTGGAGATCAGTTGAACCAGACAAATGATTGTTTCCTCAGCACTCCCTACAGTCAACTTGCAGATCTTATTTGGACTCCTTCACTTGAAATTGCTCAGACAACTGATTTTCCTGCTTGATTCAGCCCCTTAGGTATCAGGGATCTACAAAACGGAGTCCTAAACTGATCTGGATTTTTGGTTTTCACTTAGAAAATCTCCCATTTCAGAGTGCATCATCTTTGCTATAAATAGAGATTTCCCTTCTCCCTAAAATGTAAGCTCTTTCCAGCAAACCTGGGGAGAGTTATGACAAGAGCCCTAGAGTTCTTGGAGCATGTTGAAACTATTGGTTGTTGTCTCAGGAAGAAGGGAAATTCATATGTTTATTTTCATTTTCAAGCCTCTAATAATCCTGACCTCCCCCTTAATGCTGTTTTAGAATTTCCCCTTGATTAGATAAAAGGGAATTCTTTCTATGATGCCAAATTATTAGAAGCCCCCTAGAACAAAGGACTTTAAGCCAGGTTAAGTCCTTCTCATCTGTACTCCTAAAGAGCTGACATTCATGAGACAGGGAAGGTTTGGGTGGTTTCCTAAATTGCCTTCTGCTTTCAGAGTTTCCTATCATTGTTTTTCTCTAGCTCAAGGATTATTAATCCAAGATTCAGAGATCTTGGATGGATTAAAAAGTTTTTTCATTGACTTCTAAATAATATAAAGAAAATTGCTATTATCTTTCATTATTTAAAAATGTTATTCTGAGAAGAGGTCCATAGGTTTTACCAGAATTCCAAAGGGGGTCTAGATACAGAAAAAAGATTAACACCTATTATACTTGTTCTGGCAGATTGTTTATTAACATCGTTTCTTATGGTGAGCCAATATGTTTCTTATGTTTGGCTTATATAAATGATGTAGGCCTTTGAGGGCCAGTGGACCTGTTCCTTCCACAGTTCCCAATTCTCTTGATTATAGTGACTCATTCCATAATTTTTCTCACCCCAAAGGGGATTTTATTTTCTACTGATCACTATTTTAATTCTATACTCTAGGCTTACTATTCCTATTTTTCTTAAATCTTCACAAACTAACTTGCCTTAAAACCTTCCACAAGGTTCTCTTCTCTGGCCTCCTCTCTTTCTATACCTTTTCACTTGCTTATGCATCAGTTAAGGAAATACGAATTGCAGAGATCAGTAAACAACAGCTTCTGCTTTAGCCTTGATTCCTTACATGTTTTTCTAACAACATTGGTACCTGCTTCCAGTATATACAAGCTAGCAAAAGAAGATGTTTTTTGATGATGTTTGAAAGACTACTTATAATACTGTTTTTTTCCAGAGCTTATCTCCCTCTAACAAGCAAGAAGGAAAAGGAAAAGAGAAAAGAAGAGAGACAGATTTCTAGGTTAGACTTTTTCAGAGGGGAGCAGTTCATCTTATAGCTCAGATATTATCAAGATGGCCTTTCCTTAGTGTCAATGTTTATGTTACTTTTTGTTGAATATCCCTAGGGTAGTCTTGTGTGCTGGGCTATAGTGCCAAGTTGCTCTGTGTCTTGGGCACAGAAATATCAAAAGATTATGGAATCATAAATCAATGTCAGTGGTAAGTTCTTGTGAGACATTTGGCCTTTTCCTTGATGTGCCTGTATCAGAATTTGCAAAACCATCAGATCTATGGGTTTGAAGGGACATCAGAGAGAAGTCAGCTAGTGTAATCTCTCTACCTAAATAAAATTCCCCTCTGTAACAATGACAAGCATTCAATATTGTTTTAAAACTTTTAGAAAATCCTGGATCTCCTGAGACAGAAAGACAGTCTGCCTTTGGACAGATCTAAGTCTTGGAAAAATTTTTTAAAAATATTTCTATTGATAGTGCCACTATTCTGTCATTTGCAAAATTTAAAATATTGGAGTTATCCGAGTTCTCTTTTCCCCACCATCTTCTACCACATCTATAGTGGCTAAGTCTCCTCAGTTAAAAAAACATTATTGATATCTTTTTAATTTTATATCACCATAATTTCCCACAGTACATTTTACTTACCCTTTTCTCTCCCAAAGAAGCATTTCATATAACAATTTTTTTCATCACATATGTAGCTTTCTTTTTTTAAAGTATTTTTCCATGGTTATATGTTTCATGTTCTTTCCCTCCCCTTTTCCCTCCTCCCTCCTGGAGCTGACAAGCAATTCCACTGGGTAGTACATGTATTACCATTTAATACCCATTTCCTATTATTCATTTTTGTAATAGAGTAATCTTTTAAAACCAAAACCCCAAAACAAATACCTGTATAAATAAGTGATCATTTTTTATGCATTTCTACCCCCACAGTTCTTTCTCTCAATATGGATAGCATTCTTTCTAATAAGTCCCTAAGGATTGTCTTGGATCATTGCATTGTTAACATAAATTTTTAATTTTAAAATTTTAATTTAATAATTAATTTAGAATGTTTTCCCATGGTTCCATGGTTCATGTTCTTTCCTTCCCCTCCTCTGATAAACACTTCCACTGGATTTTACATGTATCATTGTTCAAAACCTATTTCCATATTATTGATATTTGCAATAGAGTGATCATTTAAAGCCAACATCCCCAGTCATATCCCCATCAAACCATGTGATCAATCATATAACATAAATTTTTAAAGAAAAAAAGGAAGGGGAAAAAAATCATTAAAATAGTCAGCGTCAAAAAAGTCTGAAAAATATATGGTCTTTTAAATAGTAGTAAAAAGAAACATAATAGTATAGTAATAACAACAATTACATAATAGTAATATACAACATAATGTATAATAGTAACATATAACATAATAGTATAGTAATAATAATAATAACAAAAAGAAAATCAGTAGAATTGAGGTCTTTTGAAATGAATGCATTTTCCTTTCTAAGGAGCACAGCACCTTTATGAAAATTCTCTCAGTAATGAGAATACTCTTTATGACTTGGGTAGGAAGCTGCTTTTATAATCTTCATTTGGGGCGAATGGAGGCTAAGAGATTTCTTTGAAGTAACCTAGTCATAAAATTGTGACTCCCTGTGGGTAATATGGGTAACATATTAATGGAATGTATACAACAGGTTGCTGATTTAACCTCCCCTCAGTTGAAGATGATGCTTCATTTTGAAGTACAAAAATTATAAAAAGCTCTATGTGGACACTTTCTCTACAATTTATATGTCAAGGGAGGCTAGTAAAATGATTTAAATTCTGCTTCTGAAATTTATACTCTGCCTCTGTACACCCTGTCCCTAAAATGAATTATGCTCAAGAAATGTGTTCCTGAGGTGCCATTTGGAGATTCTAAGATATGAATAACAGGAGCATAGATAACATTTCTGCAGTTTAATATTTTCCTAAATGAAATAGAGTTAGCTAAATGTGGAAGCCACACAGAAAAATACCATTTCATATTTTAAAAGTTGGAGAAAGCAGTTTAATGCTTAAGATGTTATATATTCATCCCATCTTCTCTTTCTTATCTTGCCTTTCTAGGATGTTTATAGGTTCTAGCATGGAATAATTCTATAACATATATATATATACATATATATATATATATATATATAATTTTATAACTTTACAATGAGGACATAGATGCCAGTTACCACAGAAGGATGTGCAACTAAGCTATACATTTTGATTAATGAGGATCACTAACATTCCTATCCAAAGAATGTTACCATTGCCAAATGAGTGGCATTTAAAAATACCAAGCTATCCTTATTCCTTAATAGAAGCAGTCCTCTTATCAGTATACTTTTCTGTGTTTTAATTATTCTTCTCATATAACTTGGCTACATAGCTTTCCTGGAGACAATAGCCAGTGTTACAAGGAAGAGCTGGAGCGATGTTTCCTTTATTCTATAGTTTGTTGTACTTTGACCAGCTGATCTTTAGAAGTATGCTTAGGATAATTCAGAGAAATAACAGGATTAGGAGTTGGACTATCAGCCTTTTTTCCACATTGAGGAACACATAGATAACTCTTCCCTGGTCCCAAAAGGGCAAAAAAAAAGTTATATTTCATAAGATTCCTCTAGGATATTGGTAGTAGCTCTGGTGGGAGTTTATGGCAAACACATTGAGAAAAGTGACAAAGATTGGAGTTTGGTGGATGTATCTATATAGATACAATCAAAGATTTATGTGGTACATAATATCAACCTTATCATCATTACTTAAAGTACCTAGAAATTCATTTAAACTAAAAGTCATGTTTGAACATGTGAATTTAGTGAAATTGTATTCAGAATTTTTTTCCTTACCATAAAATGAGGCTAAACAAATAAACAAAAAAAACCTTTGCTAGCATAAAGAAATCAATGAATTTTTTGTGCTATTTCAGATAAACACCCCCTAAACCTTAGGCTTTCTGTAAAGCAGATGGATAGTCATTCTTCTGTATAAACTGATTTTATTAATTCAATACTAACAAAACCTATTATTTATATAACACTGTGAAGCTTTTGCAAAACACTTCACATTTATTATATTACTTGATGTGCCTATAAGGTAGGTGACATGCTAATAATTTTACAGGTAAGGAAACTGAGGCCAAGAAGATTAAAGGAATAGCCTAAGGTTACAAAACTAGTATCTGAGTTGAGATTTTAATTTGGGCTTTCCAAATTCCAAGTCTATCACTATATGATATCATTTAGCAGTCTCTTAACGAATCGGCTCCAGAACTATGTCACTTAATCAAAAGATACTTGTAGGTTTTGTTTTTCTGGGAAAAATAATCAATTTAAATGTGAAAGAAGCTAAAAAAACAGAACAAAGAAAGTATCTGTGTACAAGTATATGAATACTAACAGTAACTGGCAGGTCAACTCATAGAATATTGCCTGTGATTATTCAGTTCCTTAAGAACTACTGCATATTAATTTGAGAAATGTATCAGAAAGCAGAAAAAGCTATATACTATGGTAGAGAGATTGTAGGACTTGGAATTAGGAAGGCAGATTCAATTCACTCTTCTGACACACTAGCAAATCATTTAATCTCTCTGAAGCTCCAGAAGCCCTTATAATGGTAAATTAGGAACAAGTTGTGATATGTATCAGTGAAAAGAGTTCTCACCTCAATGAAATCACAGGTCTTACACATAATAGAATACATATTAGGTAGTATACAAAATATGTAAGCTAAATAGATGCCAGTAACTTCATATTGGATTTAATATCACTGTCACTTATTCTCCATTTATATGCCCTTTACTACAGGCACTGTGATATCAATCTAGATTCTAAAAGTGTTATGAAATTCTATTGTTATTTGCTCTGATTTGCTAGGGTAGCAGCCTTACTTTGTTCAGTCCTGAGTAAGCTCAAAACCCTGTTTACAGCGGATAACATTATGAAATTGGAATTATGGAAAGTGTGAGTGAAGAAAAGAAAAAAATAACATTTGTGAGGAAAAAATAAGTCCTTAATTGAGAGTCATGGTAGTAACTCTACTCTTTTTTGTACTATGTCCTCAAATTTTATAGCAGGTAAATATTACTTTCCGCAGTGATGGCTTACATAATCATAATTCTTCCAAATCTATGACAGTTGAAAAATGTATCCTTAAAAGATGTGACCTTTTATCCTGTTCTACTACCATGACAATTTTTCACAGTCAAAATGCTGTAACACTCCTACAAAGCTTGCTCTTTAACTTTTACAGCAGTGCCACACTTCAAATCCTTATGATGCTTGTCTGAGGTTTGGCACACCCATTGTTTAATAAATCCTATTATTTTGATCAGAGTGGTTCTGAGACAAATTAATTTGTTCTACAGGACAATTGTATTTGTTGAGATACAGATAAAACTGAGAAAGTTTAATGATATTTTTAATGTAAATTTAAAAAATACCAGAAGCTAATAAAACAAATAAATTCCTTGTTATAATAAACAAATCTATTTAGTAAATTTCTGGCATATTGCAGCACAGCTAGCAGTCACCCTAAATAATTCTCAAGTTTGAAAACTCGAGTGGATCTACAATCTCTTAGCATTGTAAAGTCATTGATTACATATATCATCTTACTTGATGAAGATCACAGCCCATTCCTGTCTACCTGTCTTTTGGCTTGTGGATATCATGCTACGGATTTGCAACAGAAGACCCACCCAAACTTCTGGAGTCATTCTTTGTGTTTTTGTTTTTTTTATATTATGTAGATAACAGTGGCCTGTGTAAGCTGTCTATCAATTCCACTTTTCTCTTGTTATGTGATTAGTTCATTTCTCTGGTAATATGCTTTACTTAGCATAACCAGTGAATATCCTCATTGTAAAATAAAATAGAAGACCAAGGAAGTTATGGCTAAATGAAAAGGAGGCTTCCTAGATTATCCTTGAAGAAGCAGAAAAAGAATTGTCTAAATTGGTTTTGTCATATGTCCAAAGGCATCAAGAGACATTTTCGTCGTACTCTAATTGGAGGAAACAACACATAAAAGGAATATCAGCTGGAAGGCAACTAGAAGGACCCAGAAGTTCTAAGTGTGTTGTGGGTTGGGTGGAAAGGCTCCTAGGTCCTTACATTGTATCAATATAGCTTAGAAAATAATGCCAGGGCCTGAAGGTCATGAGAGACAGACTTTATCAGAGTTACATGGCTGATGGTAATATACTTGATCCTCTCTCTCATCAGAATTCCATCTCGTCTAAATTATGTGAATAGTCAAGCAGTCTGTATGGGTTCTGAGCCATTCATTTTTGGGAGAGAAGTCAAAGAAAAGATAATAGGGGAGAGAATCTCTGGTGGTGGCAGGTCTTCCTGATGGGTTTTGGGAGTCTCAGGGCATGGGAAAAGGATAACAACATCACTGATGATGATGGCTTGAAAGGACCATCTGATGATTATCATAGCTTCTGTGCCAACTTTTATTACAGAAGAGAAAGTTAAAAAAAAAAAGAATTTATCAAGAACTCTACAAGATCCTTTAAATCAAATCAACATTTACTTTGATATTTATTGATTTCAGTGTGAGGTTGGTTACAAGGAAGAATGGTGAAATAGGGTACAAGAATAATGACTAAAATACAAAGACACCAAAAAGCTTGCAGATCATACATCAAGACATGGCAACAAAGGCAAAACAGTTTTGAACATAAATTAATTTGCAAAAATGATATAGAACAGAGTGATGGATGATAATGAGCAATTATTTCTTTCTTAAAATAGTGAGAGTGGTGGGGCATTGTTTATAGAAAAATTCGAGAGAAACCCAATAAGTTCAGATCATCCAGAGAGCACTTTAGGAAGAAACAAGAATAACAAATGAAAGCCATGGTAACTATAAAAAAACAATCTGCTCCACTAGGAGCCACCATATTGAGATTGTATCCTCAGTGTACTAGATGAACTGTATGAGAAAACAGAAATATCACTGAAGAAGACAAAATAGGAAGATCAGCTGGGTTAGACAAAGTTTATTTAAGACATGTCAAAAATGACAGTTTTAAGAATACAAAGGTATCAGTTTTTGAGATCTTTGAACTTATTTTACTCTAAAGAACAAAATAAGAAATGCTTGGAAAAGATCAGATAAATTTTTACTACTGAAAAATGAATGATATAAATATTAAGCATTATGAACTCATATCTATTTTCCCATCTCTATGCTCTTTGTAGAAAAATAACTTATTTGAGAGATTATTTAGGGCAGTGTTAATTAAAGTATTAAGAAGGAAATAGACTTCTGACTTTGCCCAATGATTTTCTAAAGCCACATAATTAATTAAAAGGTATGGATATTTCAAGATCTTGTTGTGTTCAATATTTACCACAAAACATTTTTTGATTTGATAGAGAAAAAATATTAATTTAAGGCTTTCCTTAACCAAGGTGTCATTTACATATATTAAAAATATACACTATTCCTTGAAAGATAGATCAAGCAACACTTTTGTTAAATATTCAGTATCAAATGAGGCTTAAGAGAAATAGATGTATACTTGTCAAGATTGTTTTACCATTGTGATGTAGGATGTTCATTGCAAAATGTAAATGGAAGAGGAGTTCTGTGGGGAGGTGTGGGGTAATAACCCAGGATGCCCTAAGGAGTGAATAGAAGCACACAATAAGGAACATTGATAAGGCCAATGTGAAAAACTGAAATTATTACTATAATTGACATGAATTGGGGATTTCTGACCATAATATCACTGTATTTAATTTTTCATTTATTTTACTGAAATGCAAACTTATGTGGAAATTGGAGTATTTTTAAAAATCTGATTTAGAGTTTGGGACTTTTGTTATTGTTGTTATTACTTATTTAGCATTTTTCTTTCTCCCAGTATTAAAGCAGAACATGGGTGTCATAAAAAAATCCTTTTGCTGATTGACAAGAAATGTGCCTTGTCTAGATGTAATTTTATTTGTATTATGAAATATAATATCTACTGAAGCTAAGTTTAATTATAAAAGTAAATTTTCAAATATTTTAAAGGAAACTATTTAGACATATATACTTCTACCACATATACATATATGTGTGTGCATGTACATATACACATTATATGTGTTGTATGCATACGCATGTATATATATATATACACAAATATATGTGTGTGTGTTTGAAGAAACGTACTCTCCAATGTTAGTGAGGCAGATAAGCATTTTATCTAATTTATAATCTTAGAGATTTTCTTGGGGGACTCAGAAATTAAATCCTTTGGCATGATCATACAACTAATATGTGTCAGAGAGAGGACTTGAACACAAGTCTTCCTTACTTCAAGGTTGGCCTTGTATTAACTATAACTTACTACCTTTCTCTATGCCCTTGAATACATTTCAAATTGGATACTGAAATACAGTATCACAGTATCCTCCAGAAGAAATTTGTTCAAAATGAATCATCTAAAAGTTTCTCTCTCTCTCTCTCTCTCTCTCTCTCTCTCTCTCTCTCTCTCTCTCTCTCTCTCTCTCTCTCTCTCTCTCTCTCGATGGTAACTATTACCACATAAGTGCCAGCACTATAATGGTTTATTTCATATTCTAATTAGTGCTAGTTCACCAATGAAATGAATAAGATCTCATTATTTGAAGCATTTTGTTCACTGAATCAGGTTGGTATACTTGTTGAATGGAAAGGGTCAAAATTAGGAGGTAGAAGATTATTTTCAAACCTTAAAAAAGGAATCATTCATGATGAAAATACACGTGCGTGATCAATTTTCTTTGCTGCATAGGTTCATATTTATAGTCACATGATGCAAATCTTTATATACTGCGGATTGGAAAGATTGTTTGAATTTGGCAAAGCTAAGACCTGCCTTAAATACACACACACGCACACACACACACACACACACACACGCAGAATGGAGGCTTGCAGATAATACCCCAAATGTCTGTCTTTTCATAGTATGTATGAGGGTAGCAAGAAATTTTCAAAAGAGCTGTTTCCTGAGGAGCTCCAGATAATAAAAAGGGAGTTTAACTGTTATTGTGAAATCTACCTCCCACCAACTAGCTAATATGTCATTCTATTTTCAAGGTCAGATAGAAGTAGTGAAAGCCAACTTTCCTTGATGAGGTTGGACATGAGATATAGCCTCTCCTGAGATTTCAAAAGATATTACTAAATGAATATCTTCTCCACCTGAGAACAAGCTGTCAGTCACACAATAGAATGAGTTGTAAAGTAGAAAATGATATATGTCCCATCGAATCCATATCTCTTTGGACAATCAATTACGTATCTATTCCTGAACGGTAACTTTTTCTGACATGGCATTTTTTTCAGGATTTATTTTTCTAAGCTTGCTGTATCTGTTTCCTATATACATAAATAACTACTCTCCTTTGAGACTCAGAGGGCTTAGGTTCATATATGTGATAAGTGGAGCTTTTTGAATGAGAAACTCACTTTTACTACAAAGATTGCAGAATAGTATTTGACAAGTATTTGTAGTAAGCAATTTTCTGCTCTTAAGCATTTCCTTGAAATCTGAACTGACAACAAGGCAGAATTATTAAGGTTCTTTGGCCATGGCTTTGATGCTGTCATAGCACTTGATATTCTTATCCCTAGCTCAATTCTTCTTAGTTGATTTTGATGATGGTGGCTTTTCTCTGCTTTCTGTGCCATCTTTACCTGCTTTTTGCTGTTATTGTAGTTTTCTTACTCTTAGGTTTCATTTTTAAATGGGGGTCCAACATACTATATTCTTTTGTTGCTTTTGCTTATATTATTATCCTCTTCCTCCTCTTTATTTCAAAACTGTTGGATATAACATATTGCAGACAAAAATGATTACAGCAAAATGTATTATGTAGCTGTTCTTTATTTTTTTCAGTTGAGATCTTTTATTTAATTAATTAATTTAGAAGATTTTTCCATGGTTATGTGATTAATGTTCTTTCTCTCCCCTCAGACCCATCTCCTCCCCCATATATAGCTTTTCTTTAGAGGCTTCACTGATAGGACACAGAGTCAGAAAGACAGGTTTGAATCCACTTTAATATTGGGGCAAATCACATAATTTCTTCAAGCCTCAGTTTATTCATTCAGAAAATGACTCACTTTTCAGACCTGTTTTTATTTTGAAAATAAAATATAATGTACTAAATTTTTCTGGAAATATATCTTTTTAATAAACATCAATTGCTCAGTAGAACAAACTCTGAAATTATTGGTTAACTATTATATCAGAGTTTGAGGAACCAATTTAATCCTTATAACACAATCTTATATAATAAGCCATTTTACATATTTTTATACTTAGTAATTATCTCTGTTATGCAGTTAGTTGTCTTTAGATGTAGCCACCTATTGAGTCCAAGAGAAAGAGAGGTAGGGGGGACTTAATGGCTCAACTCCAGTGATCTTGGGCCATTTCATGGACAACAAATATTAGGGAACATATTGGAAATGAAGTGTCAGCAGCATGAATAGGTGTTTCTTCCTGAATGACCAGAAGATATATGAGTTTTTGGCACCTTTATAGATGAGTCAATAATTTCTACAAATAACTAAAATAAGAAGCATTATAGACTGTGGCCAGAGAGCCAGCTTTGGAATCATAAAGAAATAGGTTTGGGTCTTGCTTTTGCTTCACCAAATATAAAGTGTAGATAAAATATTTATATTTCTGACATCATAGTATTGTTATGAGGATCTGTAAAAATATAATGGAGGTACAATGATTTTTATAGTTTAAAGATTGGTTTTAAATGTTAGTTTTTATCAATATAAGCTGTCATAGGTTTCTGAAATATCAAAGCTGGAGAAGTGCCATGGAAAGGCACATGGTGATGGAGGATGGTTTAAGCAGATTTCAATACTTTACAAACAGAGGATTATGTAGGAGAAGTCTTATAGTAGATAAAATTTAGGACTGAAAAAGATAAGCCAGTGACATAGCAAGACGGACGTGACCAATGGATAGCTTGTGCATTGTGAAGGGTATTAGTGAAGGGAATATCCCTATTGGTGAGATCACTGATCTTTGGAATAGTGGAGTGTTTTAGTAAGACTCACTTGGCACCCACATAATACATATTCCATAGATATAACTTTTTAATTAAAAAGGCTATTATGCCTTAAAAATATCTGGGGATTCCGTGTCTTGGTACCTAATAGGAAGAGGTATAGATCAGGAGTGGGGCTAAATGAGGTTAATAATAGTTTAAATGATAACCCCTAGAAGAGCAACTGTGAGCCAACTTTTATAAACGTCACTATACACAATGAGTCCTGAAACCCTTAACTCAGAGACCGAACAAACAAACAAACTTCTTTACTGCACAGACTCATCCAAGTTATGCCTGGGAAGGAATAGAATGGAGATGGATTGGGTCAGGTCCTGTTTTCACTCTTTGGACCAGAGACTCCCATATACATTCCCTGAAACCTGTGAACACCTGAACTGTGAAGTAGACATATAAATTAAGTCTCTCTTCACATCCAGGAAGACTGCCATTATGCTGTCAAGTTATTCTCTCCTTCATCTAAATATAAGATGATCTAGAAAGCAAAAAAGAAGGAAAAGAATTGCAGGTACTCTTTCATGTTAAAAGGTGAAAATTGAGCCTATTATGCATTGCTAAGGTGCAATACTAGGTGCAGTTCCCAAATGCCAATTAGGTATAAAAGAATATATCTAATTTATTTGGTACCTTTGAAGAGACTAGGAGACATATACAAGTGCTCAAAACTTTTCTTATTATGATCTCTGTAGTTTAAACTCTGTGATCTAGCCTATTGCTAAATCCTCTAAATCTATCTTCCTGTTTCTGTCTGTTCATTCATCCAAGCTACTCCATTCATTGTTGCTAGGTTTAATCTTTTTAATGTACAACTCTTGATCTGTTATTCCTCTCCTCAAAAACCTTTAACAACTCCCGCTGAATAAAGTCTCATCCCCTTGGCCTAAAATGAGACTCTTTTGCAATTTGACTGCAATTGATTTTTCTAGCTTTGTCCTATATTTCCATTTTTCATTTATTTTATGCTGTAGTCAAACTGGAAACCAGTTTTCAATTCTTATCCTTATTTACTCTGTGCCTTTCATTGAGCAGTTCCCTATGTTTAGATATCGCCCCTTCAGCTTTGCCCTATCCCATCAACTCCTTCTGAAGTCCTTCCATTGTTCATTTGCCATGAAGGCTACTATGACTTCAATCCACAGCCAGTAGTATTCTTATTCCTTATATCTGTCACAGAACCATTATAATTTGTATTATAATTGAATAAGATAATATAAAATTTGGCACATGAATGAATGGTTGAATGAATATATAAATTAATGAATGAAAAAAAGCAATTGTTTAAGCAACTACTTTTTTCCAGACATGGCTAGGCTCTAGCAACACAAAAACAAATGAATCTGTCCCTTTCTTAAAAGAGGTTTCATCCTTAAAGGGGAAGAAAACATATATAGGGAGGTGGTGGCTAGAGAACAATTGTTTTTCTGGAATCACAGAAATGGTGAGTAAAGCCAAAGGACAATCCATCATCTTGCTCTTTCCAGAAGTAAATTAATAATGATGTAATTATTCATTCCTAGAGTAAATTGGTTAGAGGGACTGTTGTACATGGAGGCCTTGAGAAAGATGGCCTAATGTCCCCAAATACCTGAATTGAATACATGACAAAGATTATCTGGAGCCAGCTAGATATCCTTTTAGATCAGTTAGCATTCACTACCCCAGGTCACAATTTCAAGCTGAATAGATTACTGTATCTAGGGCTAGAGCCATGCCCCTAGTCTAGATGATGTTGGAGGGTTAATTCTTTTTCTCCCTTTGGTGTCCAAGATGCTTCCCCTTTCTTCATCAAGTAGATCACATACATTTTGGAAAATTCAAGTCTCATGAAAACAAGGTTTCTGTAGTTCTTGAGCATTGTATCCTTGAAAAGTATCTTGAAAAGGCACAAGTGGCCCTCATTCTTGCTAGATAAAGTCCATAGTCTCGAGTGTCACAGATTCCTGGAGAACCCTCAGTATCAAAGTTTGGGGGCATTTCCACTTTAATGCTTCAATTTCTTAGAGAAAAATAGACCCTTCTCCTTCTTACAACCATTTTTTTTTCAGATCAGAAAAATTAAGTGTATAAGGACAGGATGACATAGTTATAATTCAAAAGTAATTTGTGTAGCAAAAAATAGAATGGAGTTTCAGAAGATTTCAAGCTCAATATAAATCAGCATTATGATGGGACACAAAGGAAGGAAGGAAGAAACAAAGAAAGAAAAGAAAAAAAACTATGACCTAATGAAACTATGGACTGATTTAAGAAAAGACTATTTTGCAGAATGACATTTTAGGTATTTTGCTTCGTTTTGACCTCATGTAGAGTATTGTGTCTAGTTCCAGGAACCATCCTTTGGAAGGAACATTTATATGAAGGTTCTCCATTAGACATCAAACAAAGTAGTAAATGGATTAGAACCCTACCTTATGAAGATCACTTTAGAGAATGAGGATGTTTAGATTGGAAAAGAAACAATTTAACAGGATGATAGCTTTCAGATATTTTGAAGAGCTGCCAGATTCTATTATACAGTTTTAATTTTCTATCTTATCTCGATAATAACAATAATAGTAAGAAAAACTCACCTTTGACATTTTATAGGCTATAAAGCATTCTCTTCAAATTGACATTGTGAGGTAGTTTAATGCCTCTTTCCATTTGACACATGAGAAAACTAAGGCCCAGAGCAGTTAAGGAACTTGTTTGTGACTCTGCAACTATTAAGCGTTGGACCCAGAGTTTAAATTGACTATAAATTCCTTATAGACAAGCGATTGACTTTTATCACATATTTATAAACTCTCCAGCATCTAAGCAGTGCCATTCATGATATAGGATGTTGATAAATTCTTATTTAATGGAGCTGAATTGAATTTTGTGTACCTAAAGAAAGACTCAAACTTTGGCAATTAATATGTTTTCTAAAATTTTGCATATTTTAACAATATAAAATTAGGCATAAGTTAGATATTATTTAAGTGTGTGTGTGTGTGTGGGGGGAATCTTCACACTTAAAACATTTCCTTATGCCTGATTTCAGTCAATATTAAATTCAACAAAAATCTAGGAAAGTCCAAGTTTTGGGAGTTTGTTCTAGTGGAAGTTGAGAGGAAATGGATAGGAAGTGTAGTCTAACTATATTAAAAATTTTTTTTAATAAAACCCTTACTTTCCATCTTGAATGGAATACTGTATATTGGCTCCAAAGCAGAAGAGTGATAAGGGTAGGCAATGGGGGTCAAGTGACTTGCCCAGGGTCACACAGCTGGGAAGTATCTGAGACCAGATTTGAACCTAGGACCTCCTGTCTCTAGCCCTGGCTCTCAATCCACTGAGCCACCCAGCTGCCCATGTCTAACTACATTTTAAGAAAGTAAAGTTTAAATATATCAAATTAAAAGCTTAATGCAGTGGTATCTTTTCATTACTCACCCCTGTCCCCAAGTCCCCTCCAACTAAGGAAATGCCAATTTTAGGATGTATTATTTTTTGCTTGATACTGTGTAGCTAGAAGAATATAATACTGGAAACCTAGAAGTTTTCATTATATTTCTGCCTGGCCTAGAATTTTTGGGGTAGTCACAACCATTTGATACTTTAGTTTGCTCCTTCTTGAATAAAATTGTTGTATTTTAGCTAGATTATATTTTAATAAAATGCAACTAAAATTGTCACATTTAGCTAAATCATATGACTTTCTTTTAAAGGTGTTTTATAATATCATATATTTCTTTAACTTTTTCCTTTACTAGATCTGTAACAAATGTGCTTCTGCTCTTTCTGTTTGTATTTTTTAGGAACACCGGGACACCCTTCCTTCTTTTCTTATCCTATATTCATGTCCACACTGCGCTTTTTTCCTCTAAGGAGTTTGTAGGCAAGAGCAAACATGGAATATATGGGGATGCTGTGGAGGAGATGGATTGGAGTATAGGTATGTTATTTACTATAGTTCTTCAACATGTATTTTTCAAAGTGTTTTTAACCTTCCTCTGAGATTCCTACCAAAGTCCAAACTACCTCCCCCAGAATCTATATGAGAATCAGAGGTTTAGAGAGAAAGAGACTTTCAAAGCCATTTAGTTCAACCTCCCCATTTTACAACTGACAAAACTGATGCTGATGGTGGTTCAATGACTTGCCCAGGATCATATAGCAACAAAAATTTTGAGGCAGGAGTTGAACTCAGGCCATCTTGGACTCTCAAGGCTGTGCCACCTAGAAAAGCAGCTGCTTAATCTGCATGTTGTGTGATAAGAACGTTAACCCTTTGCATCCCATCACTGACATAATTGGCCAGGTGATGTTGGGCAAGCCATTCACTCCCGTGGTATCTATACCAACTAACTTTTTAAGGCCACAAGTTGCAAAGCCAGTTCTAATTTGCGTTGATTAAGGAGATTTCCTCATCAGAGTTCTCTCTGATTTCCTAGAGTTTCCATCATTCAAACTGAAGTCCAGAACAACAAGAACAACAAAATGCCAGTGTCATATAAGTACATTAAATATGTATGTGAATAGTGAGTAGAGGCTAAGTGCTATATCACCAGAGATAAATCTGTGTCTGCAAAAAACTGTATTTTCAGATATTTATGGAGTTATAGGGGAATGGTGCCAAATCGTTATTACTTACTATTAGATATTATCTTAACAATTAAATGATAACAATACTTCATTATTAGCAAAGTGAGTTAGTTGGGGTTCAAATGTTTGGAAATGGTATATTCATTTGCCCTATAAAACTGACTTTAGCCTTGGCAGGTCTGTAAAGATAATTGTTCCCTAAGTACACCTTATTTCTGGGCCAAATGGAAAAAATTTACTCTTATAGAAATAATAACCAGGAAAGACAATTTGGTGTTCTCCTCTGAAACCAGAGATGCTCTGCTCTTTGCTAACATTTCTGCTCCTAACTAAGCAAATGTGAGGCTTGAGAAAAGAGAGCCTAGGTCAGTGTCCTTCCCTTGATAAAATCCAATTTTGAGTTTCTATGGAGAGAGTTTTTTCTTCAATGTATTTGGCTCAGTGAAGATGGGAATGGCTTTACTTAACATCAAGTTCACATTTGTTTTTTGTTTTTTGGTTCCCCCAAATGATTGTTGAAAGCACCATAAAATCAGGCATAGTTCGCTGGGTTGTGCAATGAAATAGAAAATTGAAGGACTCTGCAATTCTAGTTTTATTTTTGCCATTCACTTGCTATCTAGTTAAAGTAAGTATTTCACTCTATATGCCTAATATTGTAGAAGTTAAGACTTTGCTGTCTCGCTTTCATTTTTCACTTTCATTTTGGTATCCCTATCACTTAACACAAGGTCTGCTACAGAATAGTCACTTAATAAATGCTTATTGGTTGATTGAGCAAGGATGTCTCACACTATCCCTGCAGAAAACCGTGTTATCCAATCAATTCAGTCAAAAAATGTAATTGTGTTTGTTGTCTACATGTGTCAGATATCCAGGTTGACTATGTCTTAATTTGGGTGGAGAGAACAGAGGTCTGATTAAACAACTTAGTCACTGTGGAGAAATCTTGGTGTGGAAATTTATTCCACTGATACACATGGATATCCATAATTTATAGTCTTAAGAGAGTTGCCTAGGAGTATTGTGATATTAAATTACTTTCCTAGAGTCACTTAGCTAATTTGTATCAGAGGCTGGACTAGGACCCATGCCTTTCTGACTTAGAAGGCATCCTTTTGTCCAATCTGCCCAATTACCTTTTGCTTTAAAAAAAATCAACTGAAGAAATAAAATGTTTCAGCTTCATGAAAATCATATTCTGATTTCTTAAGCAGTAGAATTAGGATCTATCCCACCTTCTCACAATAATAAGTAATGGACATGATTCTAAATGTATAGTAGTAAATGTAACAATAGGATATTCCCCAAGATTTTTTAAGAATTTGTTATACCTAGAGCCCTTACACAATCTAACATGGTACTTGGTTTATATATTATGCATTTTCTTAAGAAGTTATATGTAAATCAAATTCTATTTTCAATACATCAAAGATCTTGCTATTTATTTATTTATCATTTACCTAGTACCTTATTTTTTAAAAATTAATTAATTTAGAATATTTTTCTCATGGTCACATGATTCATGCTCTTTCCCTCCCCTTTCCCCTCTTCTCTCCCTGAGCTGATGATCAAATCCACTGGGTTATACATATATCATTGTTCAAAATCTATTTCCAAATTATTAATATTTTCAATAGAGTGAAAAGATTTTGCTATTTAAAGAAACCCTCAGATAATTCTTCCTTAGGAGCAAATGATACTTATTTATAATATGATTAAGGATTTCTATACCTACATGGGGCCAAACTGACACCATTATTCCACTAACATTTCAGGTCATAGCAAGTCTTGGTCTTTGTCTTTAATTTCTAATGTGCTTTAAATGACATGCATATTATCTTATTATTTTTCATATCTAGTATAAAACAAATATCACCTTTAAGTTAGAAATTTCTACACCAGATATCTATGTAATATGCATAAATTGGTATTATATTAGCTGTACAATCTTTTCCTCATAAATCATACCCTCCATTTCCTAGATATTTTTCTTGCTTTATGAACTAATCAGCCTTGGGGAAAACATCATCCTTCCAAGAAGGTTCTTCCTGAGAAAATCAGAAAGGAACCATGATAATTATGAACTGCTTATTTTCCAGTGCAGCATACTCAAATAGATCTATCATCTCATTCATTTGGAACTTCCTTTCAGCTCTACAAATTGAAACCTATTGACCCATACCAATTTTGGGACATTTATCTATGCCCTTTTATGAGTTTGCCACAGAGGATCCACCCGCTGTATTAGCAGCTTTCCTAGATTTCTCTCCCTATATTACAAGGGTACAGGTGGAGAGCTCTAGATAGACATCTTTTGTTCCTCATCCTTTCCACATGACATCATCTCTTCTTTCTACCAATTGAAAATAGATATTTTTAAAAATAGTATCTATAGATACCAAAGTATAGAGTTGAGCAGTTATCTAAATAACCTAATAAATAAAAATGCAACTCTGAGCATTTCTTCCCTCCTCAATAATTATGGTGGCATAATGATAATAACTACTACCACCACAAAATAATATAATAAATAAAATTTATATGGCATTAGAAAGTGTAAAGATATTATTTTTCAACATAATTGGCTTGGCAATGCTTTTAGACAAAAAAAAAAGATGCCTCTACAGGTGACTGTCCATTTGGGGAATAAATTTAAGTTGCATTAATTGACTACTTACTACAAAGCCCTACCTTGTGTCTTAAGAGTAAACAAATGATCTCACATTTACATATGTCAGTATATCACTGGGAAGAAAAGTGGGCTTAAGAAGGGCTTTAATGGAAAAAAAATCACCAAAACATTGTCCTGAAAATGTTTCAGGAAAGAAGTAGTCTATGAATAATAATTAAGAGGAAAAAAATCCCAGTTATATGTTTTGCTGTATTGTTTCCTAGTGTGCCATATCATTTTATTATAATACATTCCCACATTAGTCCTATCACAATGCATGAAGATTAATAATTTGGATTACCAAGGGAGATTAAATGTATTTTAAGCTGATCTAATTATAAAGCATTTGAAGGGTTGGGAGGGAATAGCGAGAATTTTCCACTTCAGATTCGAATGTATAATACATACATTTTTAAAATGTGCTGCCCTCACTGTTTCTTTTTCTTTAGAAATAGAATGACATTTACCAAACACCTATTAAGGAGAGAGGTGGGTGTAGGGGAGAAGCAGTGGTAGTCTTTTATTTATCAGCAGTGTGTGCTGTTAGAGCCATCACAGCTACAGTCTATTATGTGAAATTTGCATGCAATCAGCTTTTATTTAAAGTCCTGTTCTATTAATAGAAATACATGAAGGAATCATAAATCAGCTTTTGCTCAGGATTAGAACAGCAGGTTCTAGAACTTAAAAAGAAAATTGCAAGTAGAGAACAATAAAGAAAAAAATGTAAGGCGCTTTCTATCTTTGATAATCATAGATGTGTTATAATCTTCCTACTTTATAATACTTAAATACTTTAACATATATATGTTAAATGTAAGCTGTATGCATGTAGTTATATTGCACATAAACATGCCTGTTATACAATATTAAGTGGGAGTCAGTGTTATGTAGTTGATGTGGGATTCTTTTAACAAAAATCCGTATCTTTCCCCAAAGATGGAAAGATCATCAGGCATGATCTGCGTCTTTGCTGTTTCTTCACCTATGGACTCCTCTGAAGAGTCAAATTTATACTCTTATACAGAACTTGTTACTCAGGTCTCCCCTGATGAAATTGTCCTCTCTGCGTCATTTTAAAAATAACTATTTTTAAACATTTGCTCATCAGAGTTCCAGACCATTTCCCCAAGAAGGATACATGTTTCATTGTCTATTTTCCGGGACCAAATTTGTTCATTACAGTTACTCTGAAGTATAAGTAGGGAGTCAAGAAAAGTGTCCTGTCAAGCATAAGTTCATTAATGGCAAATCTCTGTTAAATATTGACTTAGATTAAGAGTTTTTGTGACCAGGACTTGAAAAATTACCTTTTCAGCTGGTAACCAGCCAAACTTCCAGGTGGTTGGGAGGTTGCTGGGGGTAAGGGAGATGTTGCCTGTACATTATTGAGTGCTGGCCTCCAGCTCAGGCAGCACAACTCCATCTGTCATCTGACAGGGAAGGCTGTACCATGAAGGGCTCAATCCCAGTATCCTTTAGCACGACCTATGGACTTCTCTCATTGGTACCTGGCAGTCATGGCGATTATCACCATGACATTTGCTGATGGATACTCTGAGGGCATGGTTCCCATTTATTTAGTACTCTCTTTACACAGGCTACCTAGCAGATGAGGTTTTAATCACGTTGGACTTAGCCTTTGGTGATTTGTTCCTGTGGTGATGTAAGATTATGATGTTACCTTTGAGCTTTAGGGTAAAGAGATCCATGATTCTTATTTGTTCCCATTAGAGTTAGTGGATGTCAGTGGGATATTCTGATTGCCTCTTCACAACCACAGAAATAACCATTTAAAATTTTCTAGCTTGCTTCCTCTTATTATTGAGCCAGATCCCCTTCATCATTGCCAGTAGTATGAAATAATATACTGAGCCGTCAGTATGATAGCAATAAACTGTTTTGTAACCTTGATTAAAGTTTGGAAACATTTTTCAAGCTACAACCCCTTTTGAAATTACCTCCTTCTTTATACTCTCCCTATCATCCCCCAAGATGAGACCCTTGCTCCTGCCTCTTTGCTTCTGCCCTTTCCCTGCATGGTAAAGCAGCTGAATGAACTTTCAGCATGATGGAGATGAACCAGCCTCCAGCTTTTCTAAAAAAAAAAAAAAGATTGCATGAGACCTCCTTGTTTCACACAGCTCAAGTAATTTGCTCTCTGATTCCCTGTTCTTCTCCAATGAGTTTGGGAACTCTTTTGACCTATTGTTTTTCACTCTGTTTCCTGTCAGTCCTCTTCTCTCTCTTCCAATTCTTTTGTCTTTCCTTGGAAGTGAAAGTTATATGCAGGGGCCATTGCTTAGGTGAAACGAAGTGATGTTTTTTAAAAACTAATTTCCTGACTAGGTATCTTAGTGAAGACATACTTCACAGACTAATAGGACTGACAGAAAACTGAAAATGTCATTCTGTCTATCCACAGGGGAATATGATCAAAGGGGTATAACAACTGAACAAAAGACACAAGTCCCTACTCACATAGCATTTATTTTGATTTGTAAACATCCTTTAAATATCCAGGCAGTACTTTTCATTTCTGAATCTTCAACATGTCATAACATTTAAGAACACAAGGAACATATTAAGTTTTACTTTAGATGAGATTCTCCTTTATTTTAAATATTCTTTTGAACATTTCAAATAGTTTATTAGCTGTTTTCGTTTAGTTTGATTTTACATGAAACTCTTAAAAGTTCCTATTGAAAGTTATTCTAAATTAAGCATTATATTTCACAGTGATTAGATTTGTGAAACGGGTGCTTAATATACTTGCCATAGTGAGAAAAGTACTAGATTTAGAAACAAATAAAGACCACTTAACCAGAAATGTGATCCTGGGCAAGCCATCTAAAACTCTTTGAGACAGTTTTTTAATCTATCAAATCTATCAAAATCTATCAAATCTATAAAAAAAAACCAAATAATATTTAGTTCACATGATTATTGTGAGAAGAGTTCTTAAAGTAGAACCTTGAAATTTTATATACACATGAACTATATTTTTTAAATTATAGAAACATGAACATTTATAATACTTTGAAAAACAACATGTCATTGAGTTTAACAATAGCATATCTGAATTTCAATATTGGCTCCGAATGATTGGCAATATTTTAGAACATGGTCAGACAGCTTTTTTGCTCAATTTTTTTCAGTTTAGCTACTCATAAAAAGTGAAGTCCAGCTGACGGTATTATCCAATGACTCTTGGCAGGGACTGAATATTCAGTCACCCTAGTTTAATGAACAATTTCGTTATTCGAGCAGATCCAGACAGTGAAGGAATGAAATAGTTTCCATTACAAGCCACTGTTTACTTGAGTGCAAGATACATAATGAGGTTTTGAATCTTCAGGAAAAAATCTAGTAGGTGATGACAACCCATAAATTGCAAGGGATTGACTAATAAAGACCTGGCCAAGTATAATTCTCTTTTCAAGGTTGCCAAAATTGTGGAACTATGTACAAATCACCAGCTGCATATTCTATAGCTATGGAAATAACTGATAATAGACTTTACCTCAAAAATCAAGGAAACAAATCCTTTTGAACCCATTGATTTTTATTAACTATTTTGAGTCCCAGGCCCCTTTGACAATCTTATGATATCTATGGATCTCTTTTTATTTATTTATTAATCTTTTTCCATGGTTACATGATTCTTGTTCTCTCCCTTCCTTGTTCCCTCCTCACTATCCCCACAGAGTTGGCAAGCAATTCCACTGGGTTATACATATATTATCACTCAAAACCTATTTCCATATTATTCATTTTTGTAATAGAATAATCTTTTAAAACCCAAACCCAAATCATATGCCTATATAAGCAAGTGATAAATCATATGTTTTCTTCTGGATTTCTACTCCCATATTTCTTTTTCTAGATGTCAATAACATTCTTTCTCATATGTCCTTCAGAATTGTCCTGAATCACTGCATTGCTTTTAGTAGCAAAGTCAGTTACATTTGATCATCTCACAGTGTTTCAGTTACCATGTACAATATTCTCCTGGTTCTGCTCATTTCGCTCTGCATGATTTCATGTAGGTCTTTCCAGTTCTTCTAAAAAACAAGCAGTTCATCATTCCTTATAGCACAATAGTATTCTATCCCCATCATATATGACAATTTGTTCAACTAATCCCCAAAGAGGGATACTTTTTCATTTTCCAATTTTTTTTGCCACCAGAAAAAGGGCAGCTATACGTATTTTTGTACAGATTATAAATTTCTTATAATAATATGTTTAAATATGTGAAATATACAGGATTATAAAGGAAATAGATAATATTAAAATACAGTTATCAAAATGTTTTACATAGTTCATGAACCCTAGTTTAATGGTAACTGCCTTAAAAATGTTGTCAAAATATAACTCATTAAAATTAGTGTATGACAATTGTTACTAATATAGTAGTATGCTTTTACTTTGCTAAATCTAAAATTAAGATTAGAAATTTTCTAATTTAAGTAAGCTAATGTTCTCCATGTTATAAACACAAAGTTTAAAGAATGAATGGTAGTTGGATTGAAGATGCTATCTAAAAACCCTTAAGTGCAAGAATCCTTTAAGAACTGATATTATGAGTTTGTGGGCAAATAGCTTGTGGAGGTAGCTCTCTGGTTCATTTTCCTTTAGTAATGGAGAAAAATAGTAGAAACCATTAGATCTCCAGCTGGGATTTTTCTTTGCATCATGGATTTTAGAAGTAATCTAGTTCAATGAACTCATGCTCCAGTTGAAGAAGTTAATGGTTGACACTGAAGTGATTTTATTTACGACTTTCACCATTTCCCTAAGATATACATTCTGAATATAACTTATTGTCTTTCCAGAAGCCAGGAGACTTTTAAAGGTATAAATCACTTTGGTAGATGACAATTAGTAGTTGTATTATACTGAGGTGAATAGTAAGTGCTACTAATCCTAGCTCTGATAATAACTCAGATTTTATATAGCTTTTAAAATTGATCAAAGCAATTTTCTCAACAACTCTGTGAGGTCAGTAGGGCAGGTAATAATATCCACATTTTACATTTGAAGAAATTTTTTTTAGAAAATTTAGATGACTTGCCCAAAGACATTCAGCGAGGACATATTCAAGCTAGGTTGTTCTTATTCCAAGATTCAATGAAATTTCACTATCCATTGCCACATGCCGCCAGACAAAATAAATTCAGTGTGTGTGTGCCCACTTAATTATTCTTTCTGAAATTGTCTATTGAATTTCCATATACCATGCTAAATCCCAGCCCTAGTTGCCTCAATTATCCAAAACATGAAAATGTCTGAAAATATGAACAATTTATCTTCTTTTTTATTATTGTGCATTGAAAAGAGCTACAAGTTTAGGCTTAGAAGACCTGGGTTGTTTCAATCCTAGATATGTTTATCGTTTGTTTGACCTTTAAAAAACTTCCTGAGTTTTTTTGGGGGGGGAGCTTTCTTTCTTTATCTATAAAATAAGGAGGTTGGATTAGAAAACCTCTAAGACCTCCAACTTTAAATCTATGACCCTATGAGTTTAGTGTATTCCTTAAATCTCTATTGCATTTTCAAATCTCTCTATGTAATTATCCCCAAAACAACTAAGAGGGAAGAACAGTCCAAAAATTTTTAAAAAATCTTGTGCTTTTTAGAAATATGGGAGTTTGGTTCTGGGATTCATGGGTGAGAGAGAAGTCACATAAAAATCTCACTGTGAGAAGAAATCTTCTGAAGGCTCATGTAGGGGTGAAAGAATGCAGAGGGAGCCCTGCTATTTGTCTATTCCACACTTTTAAAACACATGACATTCAGAGAGCTGTTCACATCACCAAATATTCTTTGGAGTGAGGTCTATGAGTCAAAGGATAGGAACAAGTAGGAATCAGAGGCTCACTGATTTTCTATTCTAACCAGTCATTTAACCTTGAATATTTGGGAGAAAAAATTTCTTTCAGGAATTCACAGGGAATCCCTTCATCCTTCCATGTCTCTGCTTTAGCCCTGCCCCCAGAGAGTAGGAAAAAGATAAGGTGCATGCTAGATGTAGTGCAATTACATTAATTAAGAATATTAGGGGCAGCTGGGTAGCTCAGTGGATTGAGAGTCAGGCCTAGAGACGGAAGGTCCTAGGTTCAGATCTGGCCTCAGACACTTCCCAGCTGTGTGACCCTGGGCAAGTCACTTGACCTCCATTGCCCACCCTTACCACTCTGCTGCTTAGGAGCCAATACACAGAAGTTAAGGGTTTAAAAAAAAAGAATATTAGCCTGCAGAACAAGAATGGGTCTTTATTCTCTATCCATTGTCTGTGTTTCGACTGCTGATCTCAAAGTTCAGACTCTGTGATCCCTGGAAATAGATGCTCATTGCACAAAGCAGGGTTTTAATTTATTCAGAAGTGTTAACTTGGCAGACACAACACTGATTATAATTTAGAGCAATAGGAGTGTTGACATTTCTCAACTGCCTGTATTTAAAAATTAAACAAGTTATCAGTAACATTCACACATATTATCTTCCTTTCCATAAGTCAGGCAAAAATGTGACTTCTCCATAAATTCACATTTTCAGTTTACTGAGGAATTTAGAGAAAAGAGCATTGTTGTCATAATATTTTTTTCTGGCTGAAGGAAGACAATAATAGTCAGAAGAAAAAAATCCTTTAAAATTACAGCATTTTAGATCTTAACTTTAATAATTTGAAAGTAAGAATTGTTCTGGCAGGTATCTATGTCTGTGGTCCTATTTCATGCCTGCCAAGTTTCATCAGTAGCAACTATCTTACAGAGGCATTTCTGCATCTTATTTTCACAGAGTAAATATGCCTTGCTCTGACACTCTCTGAAGCTTTGAAAACTGGCTTTCGACCAGCCACATTGTTTTGTTTGCAGAATATGACATTGACATCATCTTGGCTTTTATTTTGAGCTGCTTTCCAATTAAACAAGGAGGAAAAGTGAAAATTTAATCAACCTTGCAATTTATTTTGAAAGGATTGTTATAGGCTAGAGAGGGTAAATGGTGAGGAAGAAGAGATCAGCTAATTACTGATAACATTATCCTGAGACAGCTGGCTGGAAGCACAGCAAAGGTTAAAGAAACGAACAGACAGAAATCTCTGTTCCTGGTAAGATTCAGAAGAATATGTTTCCTGGATATAATCAGAATAATAACTCACATTTATATAGCATCTTCTTCACGTTCAATAGTTAGGACTGTGGCTACATTTTTTTTTTGCTTCATGTTTAATGTGGCTACCATGGCTTATTTTCTGAGGTATATATAGTAAAAATAGACATTTTTTTCTTCCTGCATTTGCTACTTTCCCTCAAGGTATCATACCCCAGTGCTCCATCATAGCATGAATGTAGCATAAAATTCAGGAAGGTAATAGTACCATTATGAATGCCAGTTCTGTTAGGTCCTTCCCAGCTGGAAAGCCTGAGAATAAGAATTAACACAATATACCAGGATTCTTATTATTGTGCAGCAGACAAAAGAATGTTGAGTGGATAAGAATGAATTCAAACCTTGTCTGTCTTTCTACATCCAACCTTGCAAAATTTGAAAGAATTGAAAGTGATCACTTTTTCAGTCCCATAAATGCTCAAAGCCAATAGAATCCCACAATTAGACTTGGAAGGAACCACAAAGATGCATCTAGTCCAACCCCTACCCTAAGAGGAATCCCTTCTATGATGTGCTGTCCTTTGGAGAAATTTTTAGAGGAACAATTCATTAATTTCTGAGGATAACAATTCTTCTTTTCAATATTTATACTTATTAGGAAGTTTTTAATTATGTGGAATCAAAATCTGCCTTTGTCTGTCTTCTATATAGTGCTTCTTAGTTACAAACCTAATTCCCCTTCTCCGTGGCAGCTTTTTCTAATGCTTGAAAACAGTTATCATACCCCCTAAATCTTCCCTAGGTAATAAATCCCTAATATCTTTAGCTAGTTTTTATATAATATCATCTCCAGTTTGGTTACCCTATTTGGAATATGCTTGAGCTTCTTATAGGATTGTAGGTTTATAGCTAAAAGACCAGCTAATCTATTGGATGGAGGCAGAGAGGTGGTGAGTGGATAAAGCAATGGATCTAGAATCAAGAAGATCTGAGTTCAGATTCAGTTTTAGACATTTTCTAACTGAGTGACCTCAAGCAAGCCACTTAACCTCTTTTTTTGCCTCAGTTTCTTCAATGGTAAAATGGGGATAATAATAGCACTTACTTTGGTTGTGAAGATCAAATGAGATAATGTTTATAAAGTGCTTAGCACAATGCTTGTCCTTTTTTACAGATGAAGAAACTAAGGCCCAGAAAAGTTAGATGACTTCCTCACAGTCACATAGGGAATAAATGGCAGAGTTAGAATTTGAACTTAGGTCCAATGACACCAGATTAAGCATGGTGTTATTTTCATTTCACCATGTGTTATTTTCTACTATGTGTTATTTTTCAGTTATGTTATATATTATTTTACTATATGTTATCTTTCAACTCTATGTTATTTTCATTTTACCAAATCTGCCTCTCAAGAGAAAGAGGTAGGTATTTAACATTACTAAGATAAAATTGGAAAAAAAACACATTTTTTAAAATCAATTAGAGCTATATAAAAAAGAAATGGTCAGCCTCAAGAGATAGTGGATAGTTCATAATTAGAGGTCAGTGGGGCGAATGCTCTTCTTGGGGATACTGTGAGAAGGAAGTCCTTATTAGGAGTTGCTGTGAGGTTTCTTCAAACTCATGAGATTCTGCAATTCTGTGAATGGAGATGGTTTAAGTCAGCTTTTGTCAAACTGCAGTAGATATTAGTTAAAAGATTAAGATAATTGCCAGCAGGCAGTCAGGGGGCCCAACTAGGGGTCACATAGCAAGAACAGAATGAACACAACAGCAGGGTCTTATGGTGTGGCAAACAAAAGAATTCTGAGCAGATAAATGTACGAATTTGGACTATGAAAAATTCCTCATGTTCTTAAATATGGAGATAGGGACCAGACCTATAATTTCCTTGGTAGAGGGAACATTTGGATAAGGAAATTCTCTCCACTAACATTGACCAAAAGCAGAGTGAATAGAAAAAAAGACTTGGAATCAGGAAGGCCTGAATTCTAATATTTCTAGCGACATTTGTTAGCTGTGCAGCCCCTGAGAAGTCATTTAACCTCTCTTAGCCTCAGTTTCCTCATCTGCCAAAAATATGCTAATAACTTTTACCTCGGGATTTTTTGGATGAAGAAATGAGAATATGCATATATATATATATGATGCTTTGAAAATGTTGTAGCATTATTTAAATAGAAACTATTATAATTATTCTCTATAACATATATTCTTAGAGTTTCATAGAACAATGAAGTATGGCCCAGTACTACAAAGCCAAGATGCATCCGAGGCAGGACTTAGAATGTAGGTTTTCTAACTACAAGGCCACCTCACTATTTATTTTGCCATGATACATCTTGGTTCTCAAGGGACAAAGTGGGGCCTTCAAATGTCAGATTCTGAGATTATGTGAGTAGAAAAGGTTTTTAACTGGCCTTTGTTAAAATGTATAGTAAGAGGCAATAGGGACCTATTAAAGGTTACATGCCAGGAATAGATAGCATGATAGCACAGTTCTTTGCATGGCAAGCACAAGAACGTGGGGTAGATAGATGAATGGATTTGTAGTGTCAAACATCTTATCAGAGAAAGAGAATATTTCATCCTACACTAAAGTTTGTTTCTTGAGGCATATTTTTGAGTAGTGCTTATTATTTAAGATAATAGAAAAGGTACCAAGATTGAACTAAATCTGTCTGGCCAATGGAGGGACCATGTCAAATCACTGAAGAGCACAGGACCAAGAATTCAGGAGACCTCTCATCTCAGCTCTACTACTAAGAGAAGGTTTTTCTTTTCTGAATCTCAATTCTTTCAAATAAGAATAGTTATAATGATAATAATAATAGCATTATTTTCTATTTAAGTTTTATTAAGATATGGAGGCTTCTTCTACCCATTAAAGTCTATTGCCATATGAAATAAAAGATATTTAATGTTAAATTCGTCTCAGTTTTACTCAAAAGCAAACTATACTTTAAATGAGTATATAAATGTTCACATGCGAACTTCTTGGTTAATTAGGAGAGGAGAGGGAGATAAACATGTACTGTAGAGGTTATTTATAATACACTTTCCCCTAGCATGAAACTTTTTATATTTCCATGTAAAATACTCTTGTGGATGAGTAATCTTGGAGAAATGTTAAGATATAGGGATTTTGATAGACCTACATTTTCTATAATGTCACCACTTAATACTAATAGTATTTTATATTTAAGTAGTCTCTCCAATGTGGAGTAAGAGTATAGATTTACCTTTCAAGTAATAACCCAGTAAGGTTCCACTGTGAGAATCAGTCATGACAGTTTTGTTTTTCTGACACTACTGTTTTTGTCATTTATCATTTATCAAGACAGCTTAATAAATACATTTGATTTCTTTTGGGAAAAATCGTATTAAGAGTATTTGTTTAATATATGAAAGTCTTTTTGTCAGTTGAATGGGGAAATTGGGAAGGAAAAACATCTATGGTATTTACTGTTTTACATTTCTCTTGCTACTTCTACTTAAATTCAAGATGTCACCTTTGGAGACAGAGCAGCATTTACTTTTATCATCTCGGTACTCCCCAGAGGGGACAGCATGGTCAGACTTCATTCCTTCTAAGGTATTAACGATGTTGAGAAAGAGCTTCATTCACAGCTTGTCTCTTCTACTACTGACAAGCGCATACTTCTTTTGAGTGTCTAGCAGCCTTAACCTACATGAAGTAAACACATTATTTCGAGGTTATTCAGGGATGCTAGAGAAGCTGTAGACAGGCAAACTGAAGGTCAAGTTGAGAAAGGGGAAAAGAAATTTGACACAGGTAAAATGCTTATGTGTGTTCAGGTTTTAATTTATCTGTTAGGGATGTTTTAGACTATGATTAATACACAAGATGTCAACAAAGAGAAATGACAATTTCTTCAGTTGTCCAAACTATGAAAACTGACATGGAATCTAGTTCAGAAACATTAGTTAGAAGGAAAATGTTTTCCAAAATATAAGGTAAAATCATGTCTTATAATTGTGTTGGGTCAAATCAAGAAGCATTTATTAAGTATTTCCTAGGTATCAGGCACAGTGCTAGGTTATAGGTATATAAGAAAAGCAAAAAAGCCAAAACAAAACAACTACTGGCTTTGCCTTCAAGGAGCTTACATTCTAATTGAGAAGACAACATGCAAATATATACAAGATATATACAAAATAAATTGGAGGTAACCTCAGAAGAAAGGCATTAGCTTTGAAGGAGACTTAGAGAATGTAGGCTTTGAAACGCAATGTGAAAGTCTCAAGAAATTTCAGGAGTAGAGACCAGAAGGGAGAACATTCCAAGCATGGTGCATAGCCAAGAAAAATGCCAGAATAGGGAAATGGAATAGTATGTTTAAGGAATAGCAAGGAGGCCAGTGTTCTTAGATTACAGAATATGTGGAAGGAAATAAAGTATAAGACTGGAAAGACAGAAAAGGATATGGTTTTGAAGGCTTTTAAAAAATGAAAAATGGTGGGCAGCTGGATAACCCAGTGGATTGAGAGCCAGGCCCAGAAATGGGAGGTCTTGGGTTCAAATTTGGACTCAGACACTTCCTAACTGTGTGATCCTGGGCAAGTTACTTGACCCCCATTGCACTCTTCTGCTGTGGAACCAATATATAGTATTGATTCTAAGATAGAAGGTAGGGGTTTAAAAAAATGAAAAATGAAGATTTTATGTTTCATTTTTAAGGTGATAGGAAGCAAATGATGTTAACTGAAGTGAGAGAAGGTTGACCAGACCTGTACTTTAGAAAGATCTTTTTAGCAAGTAAGCAATAGAGTGGAATATTGCATAAATCAGAAAAAATGGGTTAATTTATTTCCTCTTGGTAGATGATTATTAGTCCACAGACTGTTTTATACTTATAATTTGTGTTTTTTCATAAATGCTCATTTCAATAAAGAAGATAAGGAATCCCTTTCAGCCATTGTTGCTAGATAAACCTATGTTCTTGCTGCTCATGTTACAGCTATTCCTTAAGATTCTCTTTTTTTTAACCCTTACTTTCTGTCTTAGTAATAATTTTAAAATAGAACATTATCAGGGCTAGGCAATCAGTGACTTGCTCAGGATCACACAGCTAGGAAGTATCTGAGACCAGATTTTAACCCAAACGCTCTTGACTATAGGCCTGGGACTATCCACTGTGCTATCTATCTAGCTACTCCCCAGGTTCTTTTAAAATCAATTTTATTAATACATTTTGTTTTTACATAATAGTCATTTCTATGACTACTTCCTTTTCCCCTTCTCTCTACAAACTGTAATAAAGAAAAGCAGTCAAAAATGATTGATACAATAACCATGTCTGAAACTGTATACAATATTCTGCCCTACTGGTGTCCCAGCTCTCTGCTAAGAGGAAGGAGATATCTTTCATTATCTGTCTTCTGGGACTTTTATAATAGCTAGCATTTACAAAGCATTTTATAAATATGATTTCATTTTACCCTCACAACAGCCTTGGGAGGTAGGTACTATTGTTCCCATTTTTAGACAAGGAAACTGAGGCAGACAGAGGTTAAATGTCTTGTTGAAAGCCACACCACTAGTAAACATCTGAAGCTGGTTTAAAAAAATTTATTATTTTTATTATTTTAAAAAACCCTTACCTTCTGTCTTGGAGCAATACTGTGTATTGGCTCCAAGGCAGAAGAGTGGTAAGTACTAGGCAATGGGGGTTAAGTGACTTGCCTAGGGTCACACAATGAAGCTGGTTTTGAATCAGGTCTCCCTGTCTTCAGGTCAGCACCCTAACTAATGTGCCACCTATTAGTTGTCCCTTAGCTTTTCAAATGCTTGGTTTGATTTCCATTAGTAGTCTTTTCATTGTTAATTGCTGTAGTTATTATGGTCATCTTTTGGTTCTATTTATTTTACTCTCTGTCAGTTCAAAAATCTTACCATGTTTCTCTGAATTCCTCATAGATATACTTTCTTACTGCATAATAATATTCTATTACATTCATATAACAATTTTTTCCAGCCACTCTGAATTCTATCAGTTTTCAGCTTTGAAGATTTGCATTTTTAGGACACTGAATTTAGTGTCTCAAAGGAATATTTTTGTTTGTTTTAGATAGTAGCTATATTATGTCTCAATACTTTGCTACCCTTCAGCAGCTGAATTTAGTTGATGATGATATCAAATATCAAAGGATTACATTTAAAATGTTAAATAATTATTTATAGCAAAACTGAAGCATTCAGCTCCATAAAATATGATAGCTGAGTTCAAATTAGGTTACAATCAGAATCAGAATTAGACTAGAATCATTAATCATGGCTGGGCAGGATATTACTCTAAAACATGTCCTTTCAGAAATCTCTATGTTACCTGTTTTAAGTGGGGAACAGAGAGCCTTACCCTAGATGAATCCTGAGGGTTTTTTATTCTCCAAGGGAGCACATAAGTCCTGAGTTGCTCCTGTGAGGACACACTTCTTTATATGAATTAAGTTTTGTTTCATACACAAGCACTAATCAACTCTTTTGTTCACAAATAAAGTATGTTGAAACTTCAGTGCTATGTCACCAGAATTTTGACAAAAAGCCCCAGTATTTTCCATAGATATGAAAACTAGTCAGGTTATTTAGATCTCTTACAGAAAATTCAAGTGGCAGAGTTAAACTCAGGTATCGTTAACCTGAAAAGTCACCCAGGTACAATAATAAAACTATCACAGATGGTATGTGTAGATGTAGGAACATAGTCATAAATCATAGAAAAACACTGTGGTTAAGGCAAAACTGGCTTAATTGGAAGAAATACATTACCGTTGAAAAAGTGAACAACACAAAAAATTGGAACAGACTTTCTAGGACATGTATATAAACTTCTTAATACACAAGTGACCTTGAAAAAATCACTTAACTTCTTACCCCAGTTTCTTCATTTGTAGGAAGAAGAGGATTGGATTAAATGGTGTCTCCTCTTCCTTCTGGTTCTAAATCTATGGTCACATGAACATATAAATATAAATAAGAAGGAAAAATTATAGTGATGAAAATTGGGCCCTTTTGCTCTTCTCTTCACAAATCACTCAGTGATCTCCCTACTCTGGGCATGTTCCCTGGCTGTCCCCCATTACTGGAAATCTCTCCCTTGTCATTTCCACTGTGGCTTTCTTCATATCCTTGTGAAAATCCCACCTTCTACAGGACGCCTTTTCTGATAACCCTTAATTCTACTGCCTTCACTCTGATGATTATTTCCAATTTGAAGTTCATATAGCTTGTTTGGACATTGTTGTTTGCTTGTTGTCTCCTCCATTAGACTGTGAACTCCTTGAGAGAAGAGACTAACATGTGTGCATATGTGTGGCTTTCTTTTTGCACTTAGAACAGGGCCCGATGCAGATTAGGAGCTTAATAAATGTTTATTGACTAGCTGACTCTTGGTACAATGCATAGCATCTCAACCGTAGGATTTTCCTTAATTATACTACCAATGTCAGTCATGCATTATCCAATGTAGTAAACTTTTAAAGAATGATTTCATTTTAAGATTTTGAAAGTATCACAGATCAGCCTAATTCTTGTTGGAATTATATATTCAAACTACTTTTTGCATCTCTACTGATGATCAGAGCCAGTTGGCCACCTCTTTGTATTTTACTCAGCAGCCATAGAGACTGTGAGTGGCTACAGGTTACTCGCTGTAAATAATTTTCCAAATAATCATCCACTCCAAGAATCATGGTCATATAACAAGAGCTGGGGAGAATTGGGAATGTAGTAGTTAGCAAAATGTTTTTTTTTTGTTTTTTGTTTTTTGTTTTTTGTTTTGGGTAGAGGCATGTTTGGAATTATTTTAAATGGTTCTGGTCTGGTTTCTTGGTAATGTATCTGCTCATTGGCTCTTGCCAAGGTATTTGATTTTGTAGTTGAATCTATAAAAAAGAGAATCTACCAAATCTGGCATTGATTTAGCTTAATTTAGTTTAGTTTGTAGATAGAATTTAGAAACAACCAAGTCTAGTACTTTGTATCTGTTGTATTAAATTTGGAATTATGTTCCTTCAAACTCATTGACACTCTTATTGTCCATCAGTTCCCTTCTCTTACAGTTCTGTAGCTGAATCTTGCAACTGTGGTTTTTTGGGTGGAAGAAGAATATTAGACATAAAATCATAGTAGTCTGCCAATTTGCTCTAAAGACACCTCCAACTTAAGTTTCTGATCCTAATAAATGCTTGAACAAGGGTCTTATAGAGTTTAAAGGGCATGAATATATGTTCATACTATTCAAAGAGGGTCTGAAGAGCATATTCTATATCTTCCTGACAAATGTGGAATAGTTTGTGTATACCATTGAGATTCTATTTGGTGAAGATAACTTAAATGGTTCAGGAAGGTAATGGGGGAAATATAAGTATTGGTTATTGATTGCAGTGTTGCTAAAAGTCCAGCAATCATGGCATACTTGAAAGTTGTTTTTCTTTTTTGACAAGCTGTTCTAGTGCTCCAGAAGGAGAGGCAGAAAGCAGGTTTCAGGCCCTGAGAGGTACAGCTGTGGAACTTTGGGCCTCTGACTTGATTAATCATGTATTTATGGATGTGATTAATCATATACTTATGAATTGAATACAGAGGGAAGAGATAAGTTTTGATGGGAAAAGACAGAAGCAATAGTTCCCTCTGCGAAAATTTATATAGCACCCACTATGTGTTGGGCATTGTCCTAAGAACTTTTTACAAATGTTATCTCTTTTGATCCTCACAACTCTGGGAGATAGTTGATTTTATTATTCTTGCTTTTTAGTTGAGAAAACTGAGGCAAAGAGTTTAAGTGCCTTTCCTAGGGTCACATAGCTAGGAAATTTCTGAGACCATATCTGAACTTGGATTTTCTTGGCTCCAGGTCCAGCTTTCTGTTTGACTCTCATAATAGCAAAAAATGGTGGCATTAGTAGTTTACGGAATTATGTGGTTGACAGTGACAGGGAGTAAGTATTGAATGCCATGAAGGGAGTAGAGTATTGTCTGCTTCTCCTGCTGAGAAATATGGAACTCTTGTGGGACCAACAGAGCCTGCATACTGCCAGCAAAAAGGGTGAGCTAGCAACATAGAAGATAAGGATTTGTGGTATGCCATGTGAATCTGTAGGGATCTGGTTTCCACAAGTGATGAGATCCATCTGCAGAGATCCATTGTTGATACACATATTTTGTTTTTACCATGCCCACATATTTTATGAGGTTTTGATCTGGTGCAAATATATCCAAAGACCTAATATTAAAATTAGATGCTCCCCCCCAAAGGGTTTCCAAGTTCCACTGAATAGCTCTGGTGAAAACAACCTACTTGTTCAGGTCTTAAGAATGCCTAAGGGGCAGTTAGCTACCTTCATTACCTCCTTAAAATAGCCCATTCCCTCTAGATGTCTTCTCATATTCCTTCACTCTGGCATTATGTACCCTACAATATCTACCAAGGGAAAATTCTTATGGCAACTTTATTCCTGTTTCAGTTAATAAGCTTGTTATATTCTGGCAGCACAAGGATGTGCTAGAGATTTTTTATTTTTTCTTCTTGTGAAGCTAAGTTATGGTCTACAGGATAGAATCAGGGCCGAAGTAAATATCTCTAATCTGGCCAACAAATCCCTGGAATTGGAGTCTGGGTGGTACCACAGGCAACCTCATTATTATGATTTTCCTTTCCCTCCTCCTTGTTCCTTGTTTCTTGTTTCTTAGTATAGAAGACCTCTGTGCCTCAGCCAGCTTCAATAAAGGCAGCTACTCTTAGCCAAGCAGCATAATCATTTGCTGATGAACTCACTCTTCTCTCTTCATAGCTTCTTAATATTCTTCAAGTAGAGCAATAGCCTAGTGTAGTTGGAAGCTAGGGTTCTGGCATGTTTTCCTTGGGTCATTTTGGTTTTGTTACAAAAAGTGTTTTTAGCTTTGTCATTCAGAGACACAGAAAAGACCAAGACTTGAGCTTGTCTAAAAATGCTAAGATTCTTCTTGGCTGGGGACAGAATTAAATCAAGAGAGAATCTTATAGTTTTGATTTATTGATTTTGGATAAACATCTTAATAGTCATAATTAAACTGGCCTTGTCATTATTGTTTAGTTGTTTTAGCCATGTCTACTCTTCATAATGTCATTTGAAATTTTCTTGGCAAAGACATTGAAATGATTTGCAATTTCTTTCCCCACCTTCCTTTAAAGATGAGGAAACTGAAGCAAAACTAAGTAAGTGTCTGGGTCTAGATTTGAACTCATGTCTTCCAGTCCCAATGCTTTATCCACTGCCCCTCCTAGATAGCTTTAGGGTTTTCCTTTTTCCCATTAGAGAAAAACCAGTCAGAAAGTCAGCTTCACTGTCTGGAAAAGGCTAGGCTATTGGGTTACTTGGTATTCAGTCATTATTCCTTCTACCCACTACTCCTTGTGTGTGTGTGTGTGAGTAGAAAGCTCCCTGCAGAGATGCCATTGAGGATGGTGACTTCAGAACAGGGATTGTACTGTGAGATGACAGTAGGTATGACTGGTATCCGTTGATGATGCCTACATTTTAAAGTTGAGGCTAGAGGAGAGATCATGATTTTCCTCTCAGCCATAGCCTCAGCCTCACATAGAGTCAGGTCCAAGTGTGATATAAGCATAATGGGAAAATTACCTCCTGGATGCTCTTTATATACCAAAACCTCCTGCTTGCTTTTCTAAGAAAGAGACAAAACAAAAACAGCACTACCTTGCTGACTCGTTCAGTCTTGAGATGCTAAAGAAAAACACAGTCTCAGGCTTCATTTTGTGTTAGAACTTTTTTTCTTTTCAAGTGCCTCAACTTTATTCTTAGCTCTCACTTGGTTCCAAATATCAGATTCATAAATTTTCTCAAATGTCATATTAATGGAGAATATCCAAATCAAAATTTTAAAAGCTTTGGGACATTTTTTTTCAGATGGAAGAATTGAATGAAGTCAAACAGTCTTTGGTTATGCAGCTTCTTCACAGGGAATATCAAACTTGCTTTTTGTATGATATTAAATGGATTCTGAGGTGGAGATGGAAATTATATTTCTAAGCCTCTGTAAAGCAATAAAACAATTGTTATCCTAGACCCAGGGCATCTTAGACCCTTTGAAGCTGCTATGTGTTACTTAGGAGCCACCACCATGGGCTCAGTTATTCTTCCTCCTACATAATTCTTAGAACCTTTCTGTCTGGATTGTTTGAACCCCAACACTGACCTGGTTATAAATGGGTTCATTTTATCTTCAAAATAGCTTTAATTGTTGTCCATGTGGTCCTCATAGTACATCTGGTGTTCCAAGTATTCTTAGGTGAAATTATAAAGGTAGGAGATAAATCATTCATAGTTTTGCAGAGTCAATTACTGCTTTTGAAAAATCATGAATTTTCTTTCTGTATTAGCCTTGTCATCCCATCACTGTAAATACTTCAGAATAGATTCTACTCCCTTGTTTTGGCTGTTTGAGTCACCATACTATGTTGGCAGCCAAGGCAAAACTGAATTTCTCTAAGTAGTTTTCCAAATAGCAGCTTGACACTAGATAAAGAGATGGCCTTTGCCTTGGTTCATTTCTCATACAAATGCTAACTGATGACTCTAGGAAGATCATTTAAATTAGTGCCCCAGGTAACTCTCTAAGGTTCTTAGTAATAGAAGTTGTCAAGCTGGATTGACAGAGGGAGTCACTTTGGGTGGAGTTCCCAACACATGTGAAATCATAGGTCCTGATGAAAAAAAATACACTTCACCTCCTCAAAACCCAAATGCACAATTTAAATAATTTGTTGTCAGGTTTTTTTTTGGTTGTGTCCCACTCTTCATGACCCCATTTGGGGCTTTCTTGGCAAAGATATTGGAGTGGTTTGAAATTTCCTTCTTCAAATCATTTTACAGATGAAGAATCTGATTCAGACAGAGTTAAGTGACTTGTCCTAGGGTTACAAAGCTATTAAGTGTCTGACGCTGATTTGAACTCAACAAGATGAATCTTCCCGATCCCAGGCTCAACATTCAAACCATTTCACCAGTTAGCTGCCCTGACTTAGATAAAACAAATGGATCATTCAAAATCATGTGATTCCTATGTTTTATCCTTGATTATTTGGAAAACACCACATATAAAAAATTCAAACAAAGTAAGATCATAAGAGGTAAAAAATATTTTAAGAAAAGATACAAACAAAATTCTCAAATATTAAAAGTATGACCATTTAGGATTCTTAAAATTTGGTTAGGAAACTGTACTAAACTGGCACAAATGCACTTAAAAGCTTAATTTTTTTTTTCATTTTTAATAAGGCCTCACTTGTTTTGGCCTCCTAACTAAGTGAATGTTTTCAAAGGGCATTGTTTCCTCTATTTGTTGCATTGTGCTTAACAATACGAGAAAGCTATAGAAATACAACAGTTCATTTTTAAGCCATTCCATAGTTCATAATCAAGAGCACAAGACTATCATCCTGTATAAATTGGTATCATCATACTTTGAGAACCTTTCTGGAAAATAACATTTGTAGATCTCTTAGACTTTAAATAGATTGCTTTATGAACAAGAAGGCAGTATTAGATAAAGATTATTCTCAAAGGAGATTTCCTTCCAGAAGCTTGAGAAGAGAGATTTAGTGAGGCTTTATGGAATCAGTCTTATGAAAAATTAAATGGTTAATGTGCTCCAATCTTTATAAATGCAGTTCAAGCTTAGGAAGCCTAACTGACAGCAAGAGGATACTAGCAGGTAAGAGGCCCAGATTTTATCTTTCACATTAGAAAATCACTCTGGGATTCTAGTACTGTCAGTCCTATAGACAAAACTCTCCATGTTCTTTTTGTAGAATTTTAGCTAGTTTCTTTGAGCATATTAGATAACATGACATAGTGAACAAAGCCTTGTACTTAGAATTCAGGAAGACCGAGAAGGAAGGGAATAAGGGATAGAAGAAGGAAGGGAGGGAGGGAAGTAAAATGAAGGAAGGGAAGGAGAGAGAGAATGAGCAAAAGAGGAAGTATGGAATGAAGGAAGGATAAAAGAAAAGCAAGAAATGAGGGACGAAAGAAAGGAGGGAGGAAAAGTAGAGAAAGGAAGGAAGGAAGAATGGAAAGAAAAAAGGGAAATAAGCATTTCTAAATGCTAAGCATTACTAAGTACATTACAAATATCTCATTTGATTCTTATAAAAACTCTGGGAGGTTGAAGAAACTGAGGCAAATATAAGTTAAATGACTTTCCTAGAGTCACACAAAGGCTCTATCCGCTTGTCACTCATGTCATAATTTTGGGCAGATCACTTCACATTTTTGACCCTATCTTCCTCATTCTGTAAAATGGGAGTAACAATAGCACCTCCCTCAGGGTTTGTTTCTGTGTGGACCAGATGAGATAATATGTGTAAAGTGCTTTGTAAAACTTAAAGTACTATAAAGATGTGAGCTTTTCAGGTAAGTTTTGTTTTTCTAAATGAAACCAAGGATTCTTTGGGTGATAGCCACTTTTACCTCAGCCTTTCCTACATCTTAACTTTCCACAGTGAATACTAAAAAGGTAGGCTTAACTTATCTAATTGGTTTATTAGTGTATATACCTCTAGCGATGAACTATGAGAAGCAAGTTTTTAGTGTAGAATACAGATTAAAATGTCCTTTCTTTCAAAAGTGTGAGACTTCCAGTTCATAAAAGTTCCTCGGTCCTTTTTTCTATCTTCACAATAGACTTCAGCTCTTTCCACATTCTCTCCCTAAATAAATGTAACTCACTAGAGCAGTGGCATTAAATTCAAATAGAAATGGATCCCTGCTAGCAATATATTGGCTTCAAAACCACAAAAACATTATCTGTGTTGTATTGCAGTTTTATTTATTTTGATAAACATTTCCTAATCATTTTATTTGTTGTGATTTGCAAAATAAATTTAATTAATTAATTTAGAAGATTTTTCCATGGTTACATGATTCATGTTCTTTCCCTTCCCTCCTCTCACCCACCTTCAGTAGAATGAGCAATGGGTTTTACATGTACCATTGATCAAGACCTATTTCCATATTATTAATATTTCCAATAGAGTGATTGCTTAGAGTCTACATTCCCAATCACATCCCCATTGACCCATGTGATCAAGCAGTTGTTTTTCTTCTGCATTTCTGCTCCCACAGTTCTTTCTCTAGATGTGGATAGTGTTCTTTCCCATAAGTCTCTCAGAGTTGTCCTGGATTATTGCATTGCTGCTAGTAGAGAAGTCCATTGCATTCAAATTATGCCACAGTGTATCCATCTCTGTGTATAATATTCTCCTAGTTCTGCTCCTTTCACTCCGCATCAAATCCTGGAGGTCATTACAGTTCACATGAAATTCCTCCAGTTCATTATTCCTTTTAGCACAATAGTATTCCATCACCAACAGATACTACAGTTTGTTCAGCAATTCCCTGATCGAAGGGCATCCATATATTTTCCAGTTTTTTTGCCACCACAAAGAGTGCGACTATAAATATTCCTAATTATGTTAAAAAAAACCCTTACCTTCCATCTTGGAATCAACACTGTGTATTGGTTCCAAGGCAGAAGAGTGGTAAGGGATAGGCAATGGGGGTCAAGTGACTTGCCCAGGGTCACACAGCTGGGACGTGTCTGAGGTAGGATTTGAATCTAGAACATCCTATCTCTAGACCTGGCTCTCAATCCATTGAGCTACCCAGCTGCCTCCCCCTAATTACATTTTTTTTAAACCCTTGTACTTCGGTGTATTGTCTCGTAGGTGGAAGATTGGTAAGGGTGGGCAATGGGGGTCAAGTGACTTGCCTAGGGTCACACAGCTGGGAAGTGGCTGAGGCCGGGTTTGAACCCAGGACCTCCTGTCTCTAGGCCTGATTCTCACTCCACTGAGCTACCCAGCTGCCCCCCCAATTACATTTAAGTCTGATTTGGGACACAGGATTTTTATGAGTTCTTGCTGCCTATGGACCCCAAGTTTGAGACCTCTATTTTAGGGTCATTTTCTGTCATTGTTTACATTCATTGTATATTCTTGGCATACACAGTGCTTTCTCAATATAATCATTTTGGTTCCTGGTAATAGTCTTTACTTCACATATGTATTAAATGACTTAGTTCACCACACTATTAAGCTGGAACCTGAGACTGGAGAGTATAATGTTGCTTTGAACTTCTATAGCTTCTCATTGATGTTTGGTTCCTATCGTCTCAGTGCCATTTATACTTTCTTCATCTTATATTCCCAGAGATTTAAAAGGTTTAGGAAAAATAATTAGACTATAGTTTACTACTAGAAAACATTGAAATTAGTATGGGTATTTCAAAACCTCTAGAGGCCCATCTGCTTTTCACCAGTACCACCACCATATTGCTTTCTTCATTTTTGAAAGGTTTAATCTTCTAGCTACCATGACATTGATCATTTGATTTGGGCAAACACTAAGAAAGCTGGATAAAAACAAGAAAAAGAAATATCTTATTATTAAATATACTGTAGAATCCATGAGAACAATCTAGAATGCTAAGATATAGAGAAGGTGGTAGCAACTTGCAGTAGGATAAATAGGTGTCATAAATCTGGCATAAAATACAGTTTGAAGATTTAAAAAATAGCTTAGAGACAATTTTTTAAAGTATACAGGAAAGAAACACTTACCTGGAACAAAAGGAACAAGTAGAGTAGCAAAATGGGACAGAGTGGTTATGTGGGATGAAAATCCAAATTGTGTTTGAAGGCAAACTTTTCTCTTTTTTCTTTTTTTAGTCCCTGTGCAGAATGTAGTTTGAGCCATGGTACTTCTGAAAATATGAAAGGTGATTTGTTTTCTGAATTGGAGGTGCATGGTTGTATGCCCTTGAAAAACACTAATGACAGTAAAATTATGATTAAAAACATGCTCCTGAATTACTCACCATATCCTGCATGCTTTTGACTAAGAAGTAGGCATTAGCCAAATGCAAAAAAAAGAACATTTTGTTTCAGAAAAGAAATATTTGAGATTGTGGAAATTTGCTAGTGCTTCTTGCATTACAACTAATTGCCATTTTCAAAGGAATAAGGCTTTAGTTGGAGATGGAGCCAGATAACCCTTTGCATAAAATCTGCACATGTGTTTCATCTAACAGTAAAGCATGATATCCCGTAATGTCAGTTACTACACTAGCCACATCTTTATAATGCCTGCCACTTGTCACATCTTGCAGTTCTGTACATACATAATGATGCTTATTTATATGGTAAACATTTTGTTAAATGTCATCATCTGCATTGGTAAGCAAGAATTTTATAATCTGGGAATTGCCTCTATAGTCTAGTCCCAGTCTCTATCCCTACATTTTAGGAAATTTCAATGTCTTTGCTAATAATTGGAAAAGTTTGGTTCATCTTTTTTTGTTGTGATCCTTCCTTCATCACAGGGGGAAAAATATACCTTCATCTGATGACTATAGATTTTTTAAAAATTGAAGATACTAATTATAGGTATTCATGTTCTTGCTCTTAACTCTTTTGGAAGAGATAATATTCTGTCTGCCCTCCCTTACTTTATCTGAATATATCATAGTGTTAGGGAAGACCTCAGAACTAAATAATTTGGTTACACTATTGCCTTCAAGGACTTTGTAGTTTGATCCAGTGAAAAAAGAGCTGGATGCCTAACCAGAGGTCTTGGGTTTGAGTTTCCTCTCTACCACTTTATAAAGAACCTTTCCATTTTGCATCATCACAAACTTCTGGAAGCAGGCTCACCAAACAACCAGGCGTTGGATTTGCCTTAGACAGGACATCCTACAAATGACTGAATTATTGTAGAAATTTGTTGAACACACACAAGAAAAATGACAATTTTCCCTAAAGTCAACCACATTGAATCACTTCCAAATTATTATATGTTGACTTAGCACCCTATCTGCACTGCCAGACCTTTCTGTGCAAAGATGTACACTGTTGTGTGGAGGTGTTGTATTAAAAATGAAATAAAAAAGCATTTATTAAACACATGACCATATGCAAAACTGAGGACACAAATTGAAATATAAGACAGCCCCTTCTCTCAAGAAGTTCTCATTCTTACAGGTGAGGCAAAAACAGATAAAAGATTCCATCTGCAAATTAAGTAAATAGGTCTGTAGGATAAAGAGACAATGCATATGCACTAATGTTTCTTTAATGTCATTTCTACTGATAAAACCATATCATTTTCTAATAGTTACCTATTGGACAGTGCCTATGACTTTGGTGGCAAGAACTATCTTTTCTGGGTTTTCAGTATCTGTGGCTGAAGCACCTGCAAGAGTAGTTGCCACCACATTGCTTAGTTTTTCTCTCCTCCTGCTCCCCAGATGTTATGATTATATCCAATGAGCAAGAAAAGAGGAAGAAAAAGGGAAAGTTATCAGTGACTGCAAGAGGTTTCTGAAATGAGGGAAATGTATATGAAAAGTGAGTAGCTGGATAGGAAATTCTACTTAAGAATAGCTGCAAAAGGAGAACCACATTTGATGACACAAGATAAAAAAACTTTTAAAAACTATTTAATAATTTAATGTTTTTCTTTGTTTCCTTCATTGTTTTTTTGCTTGGTGGCACATAATTCCATAGGTTAGCTATCTACAGCAATAATTCTATTATCAATCATCTAGTTTGTCTCAGAGAAATATTATATAAGATACGAAACTAAGAGTTGTTTGTTGTTGTGTTTTTTTTTTATTCTTTGCAGAATCATTCTGAGGTTCTTGCCAGTGAATTTCAAACAATTGCATTGAACAAACAGACTTTTAAACTCTTAGGCATGATGACTGCAAATCTTGCTCAATACTGCAGGAAACCCTAGAGCAATCAAACAACCCTCTTGATTGCCTCTAGCTCCACATGTTAGTCTCCTAATGTGATCAGCATGGTGCCAGTTGCTATACATAAAAATGCTTTTTCTTTTCTTCCTGGGAAATTAGCTGACAAATTAATAAGGGCAGACATGCCCATTCCTTTTGTGTGGAATGAGCTGTTTTAAACCTGAGGATATTTTCTTCCTTTAGGGCAGATCTTAAAAGCTCTAGATAAGAAGAAATTGACAAATAAGACCCTTGTATACTTTACCTCTGACCAAGGAGCTCACATTGAGGAGGTGACGGACAAGGGAGACATCCATGGAGGAAGTAATGGAATTTATAAAGGTGAGATCCTTATTGTTGAAATGATCCTTCAAAATCTGCTTTTTCACTCAGTATGCTTGTATGCTTATCTTGCAGTAAACTCTAAGATGACTTGGCTCCCTCTTGGCTATCTCTCTGCTCTTTCCATTAAAAGAATCATGCAGGTCACATTATTATAATGACAGTTTCAGGGACCAACTGTGGGAGAGAATACAAAGAATTCTGCCAAAGGGAAGCCTGAGTTCTAGCTCTAATGCTACTGCTAACACAATACTTAATGTAAATCTCCCAGATTCTTTTTCCTTATATGTAAAATAAGAGAGTTGGATTAGCTAATCAGATGAGTCAAACTCCAAAGGGCACAAACAGTTCTCCAAATTCCTGATTGCAGGACTGAGCCAGAATATGATGTAATTGGGAAATTTATAACAAAATGAATAAAAACATGATACAACCTAAAGGATATTAGTTTATATTTTTCTAAGTCAACCCATGGCTTGTAGGGATCAATTTCTATTTAAGTTTGATGTTTCAGAGCAAAATAACTTCTAAGACTGCTCCTTCCTAGTGCTAACATTCTGTGATTATAATGAAATTTTAAAAAACACTCAACAGGAGCATAAATATTATCACAAAATTGCACTGGAGATAGACTTTTTCTTCTCCAACACAGCAAGTAAAAGCTCATTCATATATTTGGGTCAGAAAAAAAACCCCAATTCTGACACATGATTTTAACCTTAAGAGAATATTTTTGTCAAGCACCCTTTCTACAAAACACAAGAAGAAAAAGAGTACTCTGAGTACTCTTGATCAAACTCTGCAAACTGTGTGATTAATATTGTCAATCTTTTTCTATATTCATGTTTCCACAGATTTGTTGTCCATGAAACCTCTAAATATAGAAGTAGATAGCATTGTTTTCAGAATTAGATGATCACCTTCTCAAGACTACTCTAGAGGCCAGTTAGACATTTGTCATGTGGTTTGTGGGGGAGTTTTGTTTTGTCTGTTTTAGGAGGAAGTTACAAAAGTTCAAAGAAACAATATTCTCCTATATCTGAAAGTCCCAGTTGCCTGATTTTAAGGAAATTTATCTAGTCTATTTATCTAGTCTTATTGCATAAGATATCTAATCCTGACCACATTTTTTTTACTAATCCCTTTTGTTTTTATATGACAATTATTCCATAATTTAAGGAGAAAGGAAGGGTGAGGGAGATAATGATGTCACACCTCCTTCTATTTAAAAAAAGAGAAAATATTCATGTAAAACTAGTCCACACAGTGAAACTATTGCATCACATAAGCAGAATTTTATCCTATAGTCTTCTACTTCTCTAGATATATGTTTCAACATCTGTTCTACAAGTTCAAGATTAGTCATTACAATTAATCTGAATTCAAGTGACTCAGTCATGTTTTCCTTTACAGTACTGCAGACATTGTGCATATTGTTCACAATGATTGTAATTTTTTTCCACATTGACATCTGCAAAGTTCCAAACTTGTATAACTTGATTTTCCTATGAGGACTTATGAATTATTATTATCTTGCTTGGATATAGATAGGTGGAACATTGTGTCCTGTGTCCATATCTTCTGATTTGAAATCTAAGTAATTCAACTAAGGTAAACAAACATTTAGTAAGCGCTTCCTATGTGTAGTCAATGTCTATATATTAAGTTTCTAGATTAATGTGTTAAACTCGAATAGAATGGATCCACTAATCTATATACCTCTGTGGCTAAATATTGACTTGCTTTTAAAATGTTTTCCATGTTTGATTGAATTTTTATTTATTGTGTTAAATATTTCCTAATTACACAGGTTTGTTAGGTGCTGCTAGAAAGAATTAGATAGAATTCTGGTCCTGGAGTCAAGAATACCCCAGTTCAAATATAGTCTTAGATATTTTACTAGTGATGTGATCCTTGAGCAAACCACTTAACTTCTGTTTGTCTCAGTTTTCTCATCCTTAAAATGGGGAAATAATAGCACTTACTTCCTAGAGTTGTTATGAGGATCAAATGAAATAATAATTAAAAAATTTTAACATGATACCTGGCATATAGGAAGTTTTATATAAATGTTAGATATTATTATTGCAATTATTATTTTTAGGGTTTGGACTACATTCGGGAATGTTGTGGGAGTGTAGTGTGTTTGACACCTCTACTCAAGATCATGACTAAAAGTAATATCCTAGGCCTATTCTTATTAAGATTCTCCTCTTTTAAAGTTCTTCTGTATGAGTATAACTCTGAAGATCCAAATATTTTACAGATAATTTAAGGCTACTTTTTGTACTTTATTTGGCATATGATCCATAAGACATACTAGTGGCTACCATAGGCATATTTATCTAGGTATATTTTAAATCTCTCCGGGACTTCATTTTACAAGGTTATATGTAGCATTGATCAGTGATACTATGTTAATACCACCAGCACTGCTTTATAACATTACATTTGTCCTTTTGTCAGGTTTTGTTGAAACTAGCATGCACATAAAAAATATTAGAAAACTCCCCATGATTCTACTCTCACCATAAGAAATAACTAAGGGTAGTTAATGTTTAGGCACTTAAATTTCTGTGAGCTGGATATTTTTTTCAAAGCTGATGTTTATGATAACTCAAAGAATAGTCATTCTCCTTACCAGAAAAGCATCCCTTTACTCAGCAACAATAATTTGTTCTGTTTTAAATCAAAAGTCCTTGAAAGGTCGTTGTAACCTGAACTCACTTTCTTACCTTGTTCCTCAGCCAAATCAGTTCCACTAATTCGGGCCAAGATCTAACTTGATGAAGTGGCTGGGTTTAAAAAGCTTAACTGGGGAAAAAAGAAGCATAATCCTTTTTTTAATTGTAAAAGCTTCATATTCTGGTAACTGACTTTCACTTTGTGGATTAGGGTTTGAAGAGGCTTTTATGGGTAGGGAAAGAGAGGAGGAAAAGAGAGAGCATTTATCAAGTTAAGTCATTGGGGAAACTGATATGGAAATGACCTCTCTCTCTCTCTGCCTCCCTCTACTTCCCTTATTTTTAAAGCTCTTTTTGTGCTGTCCCAGGAATTTTTGGGGAGGGGGAAGCACAAGATCAAACCACATTTTTTGCTTTTGGCTTTGGATATAGTAGTTTTGACTTCATTGTCTTCTTCTGAGTTTGCATTTTGAGCTTCTCTATTACCATAGTAACTTTTTATGGTCATGCCCTCTTTGTGTTGTTTACTCATTTATTTCAGCCTATTTCTTTTCTTTTACCTTTATGTTTAAGTTAGTCTCTGCTCCTGGGATTGATGGGGCAATATCCCAACCTTCAGATTTTTCATGCTATTATTTTCAGAGTTACTTCTGAGGGTCTATAACAGTGATTCCCAAAGTGGACGCCACCGTCCCCTGGTGGGTGCTGCAGCGATCCAGGAGGGGTGATGTTCAGGGGTGGTGAATAACTGTAAGGGGGCAGTGATAGTATGTGACAGGGGGAGCTAAGTAATATTTTTTTTCTGGAAAGGGGGCGTTAGACCAAAAAAGTTTGGGAACCACCGGTCTATAAATTTTCAGTTCTCCCAAGGTGGTATAATCTAAGAAGGGGTGAGGTCACTCCTCTCTTGACCTGGTCTGTGAGGGTAAGGGAGTGAGAAGAGGTGAGGACATTCCAGGAAGAAAGAACAATGTAAGCAAAGCATAGACATGGGAAAATCCAAATGCCTATAAAAAAGGTGAGTCATACAGCTTAATTAGGACATATTTTACATGTGCCTTAGGGAATATTTAAGTGGCTCCAAGATGTAAAGGTTCTGGGTTGCTTAATTGATTTCGAATTTACTAAGAAGGTAGAAAGGAGCCATTGAAGGGTTTTGAGCAGAAGGGTAACACAACAGAATCTCTGCATAAGCAGGAGTAACTTGATTTAGGGAGGAGACAGAGACAGGAAGCCTGAATTAGGAGACTATTTTAATTGTCTGGGTAAGTAATGATGAAGGTGTGTAACATAGTTGTGATAGTGGAAAAATAACAGGGGAGATGCCTGTTTCAAGTAATGAAAAAAAATGGTTAGCTGTTTATTTCTACAGTAGCAGAGAATAGTATTTATTTTTTTCATTCTAAATAAGTACTGTCTGCATATGTAGGGAAGTCTTTGTAACACTTGCTTTTCCTCCATATAAAGGACATTATTTTCTGGCTTGAAAACAAAATGAAAAATTAACAAAAGAAAACTGTGCACAACCACACATTCCAAGAGAAACTGATAGGCCTAGGAAGATCCAGATCTCTTATGAGCTTCTTATTATGATCCCCTAGTCTGGCAAATGTTACCTCATTACAGTAGCACTGCTTTCAAAGGGCAATAGGTACCTTTACTGAAAAAAGAAAGCATTAAAGCTTTCTGGTAGTTTATTGGAAGGAAGCTAGATTTAAGGGCAGTCATCAGACATTGGCAAGTTTCTTTCTTTATTTCATAGGGGGTGTAGAAGCTGCCAACTTCTTGGACGTTTCTCTTAAGTTACCATCAAGTATTCCTTGCCCTTTTTTACCTGCCACGTAGTTCTTTGAGTTACATGGGAAAAAATATTTCCTGCAAAGAGCCTTCTCAGTTATAGAAGATGAACTAATATCAAAAGCATAGCTTGTCAGTTAAAACATTTCCCCCTCTATTCTTGGTTTTTTTAATGTCCTTGAAAACATTAAGAAGGATTTTGCCTAAGAAAGAGATTATTAGCAAAAATCAGAGTGACATTTACCCAAACTTTGCATCACTTAATGTAGTAGGCAAAAAGGCAAAGTGTTTTGTTAACTCCCCCAAACAAATGATTCAATCTTTTGAACAGTTTTATATTTTTCTTTATTAATAACCCATAACACTTTGTAGTATGATGTATAGTTTACTTAACCGTCCTCCCAATAATTCCAAAACTCATAATTTTAAGGGGCACTCTTTTCCCCCTTTTGAGCATTGATATCAATATGATAAGCCCTTATACTTGTTTATTATTTCAGATATTAAACTTATAATTGGCTCATCTTTAATGAGCAAATTCCACATTTTTTCTCTAGAATGAGCAAACTATTTGATAATTTCAAAAGGAATATAAAATCCTGCATCTTGGTCAACTCAGTTTTTGAAGAATGGATAGCACAAGCACTCTAAAGCAGTTTGCACCTAGTCTGTGAATCAGTGTTTCTCTAGAGGGGAAACCTAAAGAATGAAAAGCAAGAGACTGATTTGTAGAAAATCCCCGAATAATATCAAATGCAAAAATGATTAGCATATGTTTCTGCCATTAACATTGACTTGACTTCGTGTGGTTACATTTATAAAGAGCAAAAATAGAACCTGTTTTGAGAACAGATGTTCATAGCAAGAATCCCCTGCAGAAGGTCAGAGTAAAACATTTAAATCTATATGTGAGCTTTGAAAGAACTATTTCTCAGTTATCCTTTTCAAGTGGACTTACATAATGAAAAGTTTGATTATAAGCATTAACCTGTAAAATAATTTAAAACAAAATTTTAAATGGACATCTTGCAATTATTCCTGATCAAAACCATTAATGACTCCCTATTGGCTACAAATTAAATTCCAATTACTAGTCATGTCTTTTCAGGGCCCTCCACAAACTGACGCCATCTTAACTTTCTAGCTTTCATTCCTACTAGCTTCTTAAATACTTTTTTTTATTTTAGAGAAACAGATTTAATTACTAAATCTGTATTATAATTTTCTACCTCCATACTTCTTTGCCATTTCTTCTTGGAATATTTGAATCAGTCTTGCCTTTGTCTACCAAAATTCTACTCATCCCTCAAAGATTAGTTCCTTCCCTGATCATTCCAACTTCAAGCAATAATTCTCTGATTCTTTACTTTCATACTGTGTAATTTCTGTGCCATTCATAAAGCCAATAGTGACTTGTCTTATAATTCTCTTGTGTTCTTAGTAGAAGCTCACAGAGGCCACGTCTTTATAACTCTCTCTCTCTCTCCATTCCCAACCCTTACAAGGTGTTTTTGCTTTTAGTAAGCGGCCAATAAATATTCATTGAATAAGCAAATTAATGTGTCCACCTTTCAGCCTTCTGAGATTTTTTTCCATTGCATTCATTTGCCTGGTAGATACAAATATCTTTTTTTTTAAAGTAACATTTATGAGCATATTTAATTCTAAGGGGAAATGATGTGACGCTAGTTTGGGGGGGCGGAAAACTACAAGCTACACCATATGACAAATATGTGCATACACACATACTCTTGAATGTGTGATAATACTTCCAAAAACAGTTTTTCCCATTGAAATGTGGGCATTAATGTGCCAATTTGCTAAAATTTAGAAAAAAAATTTACTGATGTATTTAGTAAAAAGTTCTTATAGCTTTACATAAATAGAATACTATTATGTTTATCAATGTACCTTTTTTTCCTTCTAAATACAAACTGTGAACTATGAAAGGAAAGCCTTCGACAACTCCAATTTAGCATTCTCGAATTTCCCATGTGTTGAAGGTTTGATAAGTGTAGCTCTGTTGGATACTGAGGCATCATGTCTTCAGGATAAATATCACCAGCTCTTTCAGGCTGCTCTCATATAGCAAGGCTCTGCATTCCTGCATCATATTAATTACTTTCCTGGGGATATGAGTTATATCTAATTAATGCCTTTCTAAAAATGCGATGCCCAGAATTGGACTGGCTTTAGAACTGGGAAGAATGAACCAGAAACTTCATTTTACTGATGAAGAAACTAAGTCCCAGAGAGATGAGGTGGCTTACTTAAATTCACATAGAGAATATTGGAGGTGTAATTTGAATCTAGATTCTTTGACTCATACTAACAGGCATTTAGTCAAACCCAAATCTGGTGACTTAATATCCATGCCTTTTAACTCTATTGCACTATTCTTTGTGTTATAATTTATGATAACGTTGCCCCCTGTCTCCATGCAGCTGATCTTGCAATAATTCAGAATGAGAAAATTAGATGCTTCTACCTTTGGAATGAGAGATCTAATTATTTTAATTAATATGTGAAACTTCCAATTAAGTCCTGCCCTTCAATAATAGTGGGGTACTGTAGTGACCCAGACTCTCTAATCCCTATTTCAGATAGAGACTTAATAATAGACTGTGTTTATTATCTGAACATTCGATTGTTATTGTTTAGTTGTTTTTTAGTTTTGTCTGACTTTTGGTGAACCCATTTGAGGTTTTCTTGGCAAAGATACTGGAATGATCTGTCATTTCCTTCTCCAGCTGATGGCACAGATGAGGAAATAGAGACAAACATAGTTAAGTGACTTGTCCAGGGTCACGCAACTTCTAAGTATCTGCAGTCAGATTTGAAATAAAAAAGATGAGTCTTCCTGACTCTAGGACCTGTTTTCTATGTCCTGTACCACCTAGCTGTCCCTGAACATCATTTTAGCTAAATTCAAAATAGATTCATTAATCTATTCTAGACAGTTAATTACTTGCAGATAAATCTTTTTAGTCTCAGTAATTTCTGAAAACACTAACTGAAGCATAGAAGGATTATAACCTCTGTTAAGTGGAAACATGAAGAAGAGAACAAGAAGAGAATGGTGAAATCAAATCTTTTGAAATACTGAAATAAATAAGGCAAGGGAATTGTGGAGGCAGGAAAGATACATGTTTTTAATGTGTGAGTATTTGGCCTTTCTTCTAATTTTATGTAGCTCACCTTTCCTTAGCCATATGGGGACCAAGAAAATGTGTCAAACACACGATGAGAATATTTCTTATAGCACTGAGAGATCACTCTGTAAATGTAACACTTTTGATTTAAAATTGCTAAGGCACAAACTAAAAAATCTGGCCTAGTAGAAAGTCAACCAAACTGGGAGTCATGTATTGAAAATCCTTCTAAAGCTCTTCTCATGAAAACTTGTGTGAACTTTAGCAAGCGATCTAAAAATTTCTATTTCTCAAATTTTACATCTGTGAAACAGGGGTAATATACTTGTCACCTAATTACCTAAAGGTGCTATTGAGAATATTGTGATCAAGGAGGAAGAAAGAACATTTTTAGCTTCTGAAAGGAATCTGTATAAATACAAAGTTTTAAAAAGTTGTTTTTTTTTTCTTTTTCCATTTCTGGCCTGGAAACCTGTTCCTGCAATACCAATCAGTGTATCTATTTTTAAGATCTTATGAATGAAAGGAAGCCAAAACAAAACAAAAGATTTTTATCAAACCAAGTGTTCAAAAATGGAGACATTTTTCAGGCTGTTTATAATATTTATCATCAGAAATTAATTTTTATATGTTAAAGGACTTTAATGTTCTCAATTTTGCTGCTATAAAACACTGGAGATTTTCTCCCTTATATTGTTTTTTCTAGTGCCTATTTATATATGTTTATAATATATACTTCAAAGTGACAAACTTATTTTATAAAATATTATAATTTAGATTTTTTATAAGATTCCTTTTTTTCTATCAACACTTCCTTCTCTTGCTCTTTTATTTTAATATTTGTTATTGAATTGTTCAGTTGTGTCTAGCCTCTTTGTGACCCCAAGGACCATACTGTTCATATAGTTTTTTTGGGAAAGACTCTGGAAGGGTTTGCCATTTCCTATTCCAGTGGATTAAGGTAAACAGTAGTGAAGTGACTCATTCAGGGTCACATATCTAGATTGTGTCTGAGATCAGACTTGAACTTAGGTCTTCCTGACTCCAGTCCCACAGCTCCATCCACTGTTCCATCCAGTTGTGCCCTTTAATATAGGAATATTCTATCTCTGGTTGTGCAGATCATTTAAAACATTGCTAGAATTGTATTCTGTACAATATCCTGGGAACATATTAAAACATATTGGGGAAAGAGATTTGTTCTTTCATTAGTTCTGGTACAGATCAACTGCTCTGGTTCCCAAAGCCTTCTTACACCTGTTCATTGTATCACAAATACAGGCAAATTATCACATAGAGTCTCATATCTTACCATTATTATTTTCTACCTTTGTCTCATATCTCAAAAATGAGAGGTAGAGTGGTATAGTGAATAGAGAGCCTGCCTTGAAGTCATGAAATCCTGGATTCATTTTCTGCCTCTGATACATGCAAATAAATATATGAGCCCATGGACGAGGGACTTACCTCTTAGCATCCTTGAATAGTTCTCTACAGTGATTAATTACAGATTATTGATCTACATTGATGGAGGGAGTTTTCACACATGAAGTTCCTTGCATTCCTGATATCACAGATGCAGACAAAAGAAAATTATCCTAATAGTCCTTTGTGACAAATGGCAACAACAGCAAAAGCAATTTAAGGCAAAAAAAGTTACCCCCCAAGTCTTTTGTGAGCAAGGAACATTCTTTATATTTCTCTTCTTCAGTGCTAACCATCTGTTACTTATTTGTGAATCTGATTAACATCACAAGAAGTTTAAAAACAATTCTCTATTGGGTATTCTCTATCTTCTGTCACACATGCATGCACAAAACACAAAATATAAACTTTATCAAGTATTTTGTAAGAACTTCTGACATTTCTCTCCTGCTCTTTATCCTTTTCTCATTTAGGGGGAAAAGCTAATAACTGGGAAGGAGGTATCCGGGTTCCAGGACTTCTTCGCTGGCCGGGAGTGCTACAGCCTGGAATGGTGATTGATGAACCAACCAGTAACATGGATCTGTTCCCAACCATTGTCAAACTTGCTGGAGCATCATTGCCTGAGGACAGGTACTATGTTTACATGATATTCATTTATAATCTAATGATTATTCAAGTTCTAAAGGGACTTAAGCAAGATTTGTCACCTGTGGCTATTTCTCCACTAAAGAAACTCTTCACTAAACTAAAGAAACTCCACTAAAGAAAAAAAATAAAAGATTATTAGGCAACCCAATAACACATCTAAAAGATTCTCCTATCATCATATTCTGTGAGCTTCCAAGTGCAACAGAGCTTTTAAAGGTTTTTAGAAACATGGTTCAAATTTGCCTTACTTGACTATATATATTTGTGAGGAGGAGGAAACAAAATATTATAAAATTTATTTTTAAAATAACCAGGAAAAAAGAAGGCCCTGTAACTTGATTTCACCTATAAGTCATTCTCATTGTTGACACAGTATATTAGATATTAGTCTAGCTTTACAATAGAACAAAACAAAATCACTTTAGCCATGAATCTGTTGCATAAAGTTCATTTCTCCTTTTTTGGACAAATAATTTTTTTGTGTGTGATCCTATGTTATGAAATATATAATGTGCAAAGCAAAATTAAGAATTAAAAGTGGGGAGGAGGAGAGAGAGCAGGATGAGGGAAAAAGAGTAAAAAGAGAGAGGAGATGATGGATAGAGGAACTCAGAGAAGAAGAAGAAAGAAGGAAGGAAGAAAGGAAGGAAGGAAAAAGAAGGAAGGAACTAATTAATTGACTTTGACACTTGGATCTTCCCATCCTTCCAACCTGTGTCTTCACTGGTCCATTAGCGGATAGCAGCCTTGGATCTGTCTGTTCTCAGACCTCTTTTTTTCACTCCAACACCATTGATTTTTGATTTTTGTCCCATTCTCCAAGAACTCTCAGCAGCAGCAACGAGGGAGGCATCTGGCACAAAGTTAAAGCCCCAATTTACCAGCATGTCTTCATTTAGCAAGTCCTAAACTAAATGTCTGTCTCTTAAATTTAAATACAACTTTATATGACACTGCCAATGGTTTCTTCTTAAGTGTTATTACTATTCTGGGGAGTTTTATTTGAAGTACACTGATTAATTGTTTTCATTAGTTTGGTTGCAGGCCAGGCTAATGTCATGTAGGCTACTACAAATCTTGCTTAAATTCATCCTCTAGCCTTTAAAACAGAAAAGGAAAAAACCTTAAAAAATAACAACTCAACAAGAGATGAGTTCAAAGATATACTTTCTCACCTCTCAAAATTGATCTTTTTCAAGCTCCAGACCTCAATGGCTTTTCTCAAAAATAGGAAATGCTTCCATAACAGTTATTTACTCTGTCAGTTACTTACTTTTACCTTTCATGTAATCACACCAAGAAGAAAAAAATGAGGTTTTTTAAGTAACTGTCTCTTTTTCCTGGCAATCTAATGTTCAATTAATGCATCAAAGAGGAGTTGAACTGGAATCCTCTCAATATTTCACTAATTACTTTAAAAAATATGACATAGAATTGTAATTATTTTTGCCTTCTAGCTCTTGATTATTGGAATTATTCTCTTAGTTTCTTGTTCACATTTAAAACAAAAAAATCAGACCTTTCCCAAGAATATCAGACCTCCAAAGTATTGGAGATTATATTGAAGATTAACTGGCTAGTGTTATTAGTCATTTATGGAAATATATTTTATCTCTACTATTCTGAAAAAACTTCTCCATCCCCTTCAGCAGTTCAAATGCAAGATGTCCAAAATAGTTTATCTGACTCCTCCACAGCACCCCAAACCTTCACTAATATTTATTTTAGGTATCACCACTCATCTCCAACACTTACAAACTTGCTTGTGTCTTTGACTTTTCCCTCTTGCCTCTTATTTCTAAGCAGTCACAAGACCAGTTTCTATCCCTAGAATGTCTATTATCTAGCCTCTTCTCTTTATTTCTACTACTACTAATCTAGTAGAGGGCCCTATCGCTGCTCATCTGGATTATTGCAATAGTCTCCTATCATTTTCTTTTGTTAACTATTATCTCCTCCAGTCCATCATTTGTACCACCGCCAGATTAATAATAAAAATAATGTGAGCTCCTTGAGGATAGGGACTGCATTTGCCATTCTTTTTATCCTCAAGGCTCATCACAGTGCCTAGAACATATTATCACTTAATAAATGCTTCTTTACTTAACAAATCACCAACATTTATAAAGTGCTTTAAGTTTAAAAAGTGATTTATATGTATTGCCTCATTCAACCCTCATAAAATCACTATGGTGTTGGAACTACTTTTGTTCCCATTTTTATAGGGGAGAAACTAAGATTCAGACCTGCTTAGAGTCACACAAACTAGGGACTGTCTGAATCATATTCATATCCAAGTTCTCCTGATTCCAAGTTCAGCACTCTATCCATTTTTCAATTTACTAGATTAATTTTTCATATGCATAACTCCCTGTCATTTCTGAGAAGCTTAGACATCTTCAATGGTTTATAGCATTATGAAGTTTAAATCCCATTGCTTGGCATTTAAGACTTCACAATTTGCCACCACCCAGGCTTATTTTATATTAATACTTACTAGGTATTATAATTGTGGTCTTTCCATTTCCACCTTTTGTCTTGATATAAACAGTAGTATTTTCTACCTTTATGACTTTGTTCATGCCATTCCTTGTGACCGGAATTTACTTCCTCTTTCTCTTTACCTGATAAATTATTATACCTCCCTTAAAAGCTATCCCAGGTGCTTTCTACAATTCTTTAATCAGGCACCACTTTCCTCCATCTATTTCATTCACTGTAACACTTTGGCTTGGAACTCTCTGAAACATTTATTGTGTAATATTGTCTGCCAGCTATTATCTATGTTTTTGTCATTTCTTAATTAGATTAAGGCAGAGACCATTTCTTGTCTAACCTGTCTACAGAATCTTAATGCAGTATTTTATGAAGAGCAGACACATTTTTAAGAATATTTTTAATTAATAGAATGCATCCATAAGTGTGTTCTCTCTATCCCCCACTGCATCATAGAAGGTATCATCTTGCACACACACATGTTCATACAAATTATAACTTTCATTTTTACACTTTTCAGTTTACTCTCTAGAGGTAACATTCACAATTTGTTCTTCAAGTATGAAATCTGTAGCTGTGTATGATGTCTTGGTTCTGCTTATTTTGCTGTTATCCTATGCAGTTCTTTCCAAGTTTTTTTTAGAGGCCTGCTCATCATTTCTTTTGGCAAAGTGTAGTATCCCATAATAATCATATGCCACAATTTGTTTAGCCCTTCCTCAATTGTTGGGCATTCCTTCAATTTCTAGTTCTTTGCCACCATAAATAGAGCTGCTATATATATTTTGGATATATAGGCTCACAGTTTTATAACTCCCCATTTGTATTTCCAAATTGCTCTCCAAAATGGCTGGATCAGTTTATAGCTTCACCAGTCATGTATCAGTGTCCCCATTTTTCATATCCTCTCCAACATTTGCCATTTTGCCCTTTTGTCATTTTAGCCTATCTGATGAAAGTGAGATGCTATGTCAGAATTGTATTGATTCACATTTTCTAATCAGTAGTGATTTAAAGCATTTTTTCATATACCTATATATGGCTTTGATTTCTTCATCTGAAAATTGTTATTCCTATCTTTTTGCCCATTTATGAATTGGGAGATGACTCTTATTCTTATAAATCTGACAAAGTTCACTATCTATTTTAGATATGATACTTGTCTCCAAGAGGCTGTCTAAATTTTACCCCCTCCCCAGTTTTTTGCTTTCCTTCTAATCTTGGCAACATTTTTTTTGTACAGAAACTTTTCAATTTACTAAACTCAAACATTTTATACTTCACAATGCTCTCCATCTCATGTTGATTCATAAATTCCTCTGCTGCCCATAAATATGATGAATATGATCCCTGTTTTTCTAACAATAAATATTTCTTGAATGCAGTTGAAACAATACCATAAATAATAGCTAAAACAGTAATACAATTTCCAGATGCCAAACTTGTATAAATAGCACTTACCTAGGTAGACATGCACTGGGACTTTGCTTTACTAATTAAGTTGTTCTTATAGGCTTCTTTCCAGACGTACAGAAATCTGGGAATTGCTTTCAATCAGATTCTCTTATTATAGAACAACCTTTTTTTCTTTCAAAGTAAATAAACATTTTTTTTCCTCTAGGGAGGGCTTTCTTTCCCAATCAAAGGTTCATTGGAGATGAGAACAACTCATATAGTCATAGTTTCCTCCTAGGTAAAAAAAGGTTGCTTGTACATACCTAGAATACCAGTGACACATCCTGTTATGGGATTTTTGCTTTGCAAATTCTTAACTTGCTATGAAAGCCACTTAATTTGAACCTGTAGTGTGCTTTTATCAAAATTCTCTTTGTGAGCGGCAATTTCATTTGTAAACTTGAATAGTTCATTTTCATTTAGTAGTATGTATTTTATCAAATGAATTTTGACTGCCCATCACCTCAGGCTCTAAAATTATTCCTCCCGTACTTGGAAACAAATGAATTCTGGATACAAGTTAAGGGCAAGCTTCAGTGATACAAGACATGCTTTAGCAAAAGAGAGTTATTCAAAAATAGTAGAGTTATTTTGGAAATCTTTTGGCAGGGAGTTAGTGGTGAGGAAATCATCTGGGCATCCTGAAACATTATTACTACTCTAAGAATTTTACATTAGCCATTTCAAAACTGCTGAAAAATGGTTTTCTTTGAGGGTGTGCCTACTCTTACATGACAAAATAATGCATTTTGTTCTCTCATTTCTGTTGTTGAAACCTGACAGTAATAGCCCATCTTGCTCAAAGTCACAGAGATTGCAAAGTTGGTATAGATGCTCCTTTGAGTATAGATGAAGTTCATGAATCCAAATCTTATTTAAGGCAGTTGAGAAATGTATACAATTTCAGTTAGTCTCAGAAACCAAGTTTTAAATACCTACTACTGTGAATCTCACTCCTTTAGATTAGAGAAAAATGCCATTCAGCTCCCCAATCAATTGTCCTTTATTAACTTAGAGAGAAGAAATTTAATTATTTGTGCTCATGATACATACAGTATGTCAGCTTGAGGTGAATAATTTTACTTCTAAGGAGTTTATTTTCAAAATCTTTTAAATGAGAAGTTTATCTATGACTATTATTTTCCTTATATAGCTATTACCTATTTTCTATTAAACATACATTATACATAAGGACAACTAGAAAGACATTTTGGGGAAGCTTTCCAAAACTAGTTTAATTAAATATTCAGACCAACTCCATGGCATATAGCTTGACCTTAGGTTACATAACTATGGAGCCATGTATAATTGTTAATAATAAGAACAAGCTACCAAGGAAAGACTGATTTCTAAATAATTTTGCTTTTCCAATTTTAAAAAATCCAAAATAGTTCAATCTCTGAAAACAAATGGGAGAAATCAGCACAGTAGCCTTTAAGTCATTTATTTTATAACCATAACATAAGCCTTTTAATTGAAATGAGTTTTGTGTGGCAGATAGCATAAGCTATAGCATTTCATTAGAACACAGATTGCCCTAATAGGGGGTTTTAAAAGAAACAAGATTTGAGGCAATCAGTTCAGTCTATTATTATGTACTTACTGTTTTCCAAACATTGTGCAATGCACAGATTGAGTTTGGTATACCTTGGAAAAAAGATTCAAGTTCATATGCAGAATAACAGTTTTAATGGAATCATGCTTCCTATTCTATGAAAATTCATATTCCATTTTCATGGTATAAATGGTAATTCTGGATGCAAACTTGTTTGAGGAGCTAAGTGTTGTGCTAGTGTAGCCACTATTGAAAAAGTTTAGCTAAGTCAGTTTGCTTTCCATTTTTCATGGCAGAAATGAGGTCTACTTTGAAAGACCAATATTTCTGCAGTGCTGTTGTAAAGTGGTTCACCATGGCAGTTGATTTATTGAGTGCTTCTAGGAAAGGACATATTAGGTACAGGATATAAAAAATGAGATTCATCTTTGCATTTGAAGCTAAAAATGATTGCAAATGAAGATGTTCTGTTCTTAAGGACGAAAAAAATCTAGGCCTTCTGCTTCTTAATAATCAAAAATACTGTAAGTGTTGAAGTTGTTTTTTTGTGGTAGGAATGAAGCAGAAAAATTTAGTTAAGATTAGTTTACTATTATTGTCATCAGTATATATATATATATGTATACATATATGCACACACACATATAGGCAGAAGACAAAAAGTAACTTCTCAAAAGATAAAATTAGTCATCATCAGCTGGCACATTAGGTACCACCACCTCATCATCTGGATCTCTAGATAGACGCTTTCTCCACTGGAAGGTGATAACTATACAGGTTTTTAAGATCTTCCCATCCCTACTCACCTCCCCTGCCAGGTATGTTAGCAGTGAGAGCCATGGTAACACATCTCCTACATGACTCCTAGTATCCATTCCCACTTACCTCTCCTTCCTTCCCTTTCTTTCTTTCTGTCCAATTCAAAATGCCACATTATTATGTCCTGAATCCTTTTTGGGGAGGATTTGAAAAGAACTAAAGACAGTAACTACTGTTTTAGAATATAAATTGTGTTTCAGAATAGATGCTGTTTTTGAATAGAACTGTCTCCACCATGTTTCTCATTCTAGCTGTTATACTTAACAAGAAAATGGGATTGGGAATTGGTCCAAGTTTATCTTTTGTTCTTATTTTTAACTTATGATAATAGAAAATTTTCAGTCCGTAGGCTTTTAGAGAGCTCATGATTAATAATAAGGGCCAAGACCAGAGAAGAGCTAAGCAACAAGACTATAATTATATTAAGGGGTATTAATGACACTGAAATAAACCACACACAGCTCAGAAGTTGCAACATTACTCAAACATTCTTATGTGCTTTATAATATTGTATGTATATGTATGCAATAGCCTTGCTATGTTTTTCAATTTTTCCATGCCTTGTAATAGAAATCGATCGAGGTATGGTGCTCTTTATTTAGAATAAAAAGATATGGAAGCTAAACCTATTTGCTCATTTAAAGAGCTATTTGACCTTGAATTGTATTGCATTGTTCTGATTATAAATATTTTTATTTTTGTTTTTGTCAGCAACTTAGCACAGTGCCCTGAATATAAAGAGTGCTTAATAAATGCTTGTTGTATTTCAATTCACTTTTTAAAAATAAGTATACATTCATAATTTAGGTTTTTTTTCTTTAAAACTCTATTAGTTCTATACTGATTGAGATTTTTGAATTTCCACTTTATTTTGTGACTTACCTTCTTCCTCTACTTGAGGCAATTCCCAGTCCTGCTAAGATGTTTATAAGTAAAGAACACTGTAATCTAGGAAAATGTAAATAAATGATACATAATTCTAGTCAGGGTGTTTGAATTTTGTTATGACTAAGAAGTACTCAGAAAGTGCAAAGCCCATATTATGTTTTGGCTTTATTTATTAATCTCAGTCTAACTGTCTATGAACCTGATTGGATTGTTTTCACTAGCCATAGTAACACTTCTGTGGAAATAAAAACTGACAGATGAAAAAAAAGTTTTTGAAAGGAAAAAGTATAAAATACAATTTTCTTGAACTATGCAAAAAAATCAGGAGAAATAAGCCATTAAGAGTTTGATAGAATGACACCAGTTTTCAGCATTTTGTTGATTTAAAAATTAAATTCAACAAATAGTTGTGTACATAATTTTGAAGTGGTAGCAAAAGATCTCTCTTCTATAACTACCAGAATTCTTTGCTAGATTTCTTAATAAAACCACTCTCCAGTTTTTATTTTTTATTTTTCTAGCATAACTAATATTATAACCTTGGGGAGCTAATATGTGTTGAATATAGAGGACTAAAATATACATTGATTGCTTTGGAAACATTTTAGCTCAAAAGTACCAGTCTATAAATGTAGCTTCTTTCCCCTGGGACAGTTGCTCTAGTCTAGAATTCCTAACTACCCAATCACATATCGAACATAAAAAAAAAGAAATATAAGTAGCTGCCCTGAATGACCTTTGGAATACCTCACCAAAGACCCACAAAAGCCTCTAGGTACCTATGGAGATAGATCTCCAACTTTCAAAGAGCTATCTTATAGTTCCAAGGACAGAGTGAGATCCTACTGTGGTTTTTTTATTGCAGTTTTATCCATTCTTCTTCCCTTCATCATAGCCTGGGAAAAGTCACACTGTCAATGTACATCTTCTAATCAAACCCCTACCAATTTCTGGCTAAGCTTTTACAGTTCATCAAGAGTCTTCTCACCAACCCTTGCTGCCAAGGTCAAGTTTTTCTGCCATTTTATTTATTCACCCCATGGGAAAACTAGGCATGATTTTCCCATTTTCTCTCCTACTTCATTCAGCTCCCTTCCCTGAAACCTCTTGTTGCTCTCCAGTTCCCATCAGCTCTATAGGTTATGAGCCTTTTGGAGTATACTGTAAACCCTTCAAAAAGCAGGAATTAGGTGATTATAGGAAACCCTTCCCTATTATAACAGAAAGATTCTTTTTTGTGTCATATGCTAGTTATACAAAGATAAAATTAAAAATATTTTAAATTGGGAAATGTTGCAACTGAGAATAGGGCAAATAGTTCTTTGAAAGATATAAAGTTGAGGGCAGCTAGGTAACTCTGGATTGAGAACCATGCCTAGAAATGGGAGATCCTGGGTTCAAATGTGATCTTAGGCACTTTCTTCTAACTTTGTGACTCTGCAAGTGACTTAATTCCCATTGCCTAGCCCTTATTACTCTTCTGACTTGGAACCAATACATAGTAGACAGAAGGTTAAGGTTTTTTTTTCAAAAGAGAATAATTTGATGTTTTAACTTCCAGATATTTGGATTTTGAGTAAAGAGCATCAGGTCTATCTCATCTCTTGTTAAGAGCTAATCAGTACAATTGGAATTTAATGTTAGGGAAGTGCCATCTCACTCAAAACCATATAGAGGATGTGGAGAGCAGGTCATTGGGAAGAGAAGTGACTGAACTGAGAAAGACAAGAGGAATCTTGAGTACTTCTCTCATATAATGACAACCCAAGATAAAAGAAGGACTTATGTGAATGAAGCCTTTGATGACCTAGTTACATTTAGAAATGGAAGGTACCACAAAGGTCTTCTATTCCAGCTCCATCATTGATGACAAGACTAAAACAAGGGGAAGTTAACTGATTTGCCTAAAGTTGCATATTTGCTAGGATTTAAATCAGGTCCTCTGACTCAGTGCTTTTTTTTATCCATCCTCATACTATAACTTTGACAATGGGATAGTCTATTCCCTTGATATCTCCACAAAGTAATTATAGCTTAATTTGTTCCCCCTTGATTTTTCCACAAAGCAATTGAATTCCACCGATTTACTAGCTTCACCTATTGCCATAGCTCATCCATCACTATACCAGGATGATTGCTGACAAAAGCACTAAACTAGGTAGCATGAGGACTTCATTGCTCCTCCCTCCCAAGGAGTTTGGAATCTAGTATAAGAATTCTTCTTTTTTAATTAACATTTAATTTTTATTTTATTTTTTTCTCAATTACATGTAAACACAAATTTTAAACATTTGATTTTTAAAAAATTTTTGAATTCCAAATTTTCTTTCTTCTTTTCTTCCGTTCCTCTTCCTTGAGAAGGCAAGCAATTTGATATAGATTATACAGAAGCAGTCATGCAAAATATTGCCATATTAACTATATTGCAAAAGAAAATACAGACTAAAAAACAAGGATAATGGAGTAAAAAAGCATTTTTCAATTTACAATCAGCCCCCTTAGTTCTTTTTCTGAAAGTAGATAGAATTTTTCATCTTAAGTGCTTCAGAATTGTTTTGGGTCATTATATTGCTGAGAATAGCTAAGGCATTCACAGTTGATCATCATACAATTTGATGACACTGTGCGTAAGGTTCTCTTGGTTCTGCTCATTTCACTTTGCTTAAGTTCATGTAAGCCTTCTCAGGTTTTTCTGAAACCATTCTTCTCATCATATTTTAGAGCACAATAGTATGCTATCACAATCACATATCATAACTTTTTCAGTCATTTCCCAACTGGTAGGTGTTCCCTCAATTTCAAATTCTTTGCCACCATAAAATGAGTTGGTTGTTATAAATATTTTTACATGTATGAATCCTTTTGTTTTTTCTATGATATCTTTGGGATCCAGTAGTAATACTGCTGGGTCAAAGGATTACAATTTTATAGCCCTTTGGGCATTGTTCCAAATTGCTCTCCAGAATGATTGGATCAATACACAAATCCAGCAACAGTATTTTAGAATCCCTATTTTTTAACTTTTGCCATTTTCCTTTTCTGTTATATTTAGTCAATCTTATTGGTGTGAGGTGCTACCTCAGAATTTTTTAAAAGACATTTTTGTAAACCAGTAGTGATTTAGAACATTTTTTTCAAATAACTAATAGGTAACTGATTTCTTTTTCTGAAAATTGCTTATTCATATCTTTTGACTATTTATCAATTGAAGTAATATAAGAGTTCTCAACCTGTTATCCACAGACCTTTCTATTTTCACTCTCAAGGGATTTGAGTGGGAAATCCTGAATTTGAATGGGAAAAATACATCTTTATTTCAATATAATTGTTTTCATTTGCATTTAATTTTTTGGTTTTAAAAATATTCCGAGAAGAGCTACATAGGAAGGGTTAAGTCCTGATCTAGTAGGAGGGATAATGCAAGTACAAAGACAACTTTAATGTAAGACAGAACATAAAGTTTAACATGGAATTATTGAGGGATGAGGATTTCATCATTTACTAGTTCTATGGAATTATTTAGCTTTTTTGTCTTCTAATGAAGGGTGAAGTTGGGAGTTCTCTTCAAACTGCACACCTTCCTTACCTGCTCCCAACCCACAAATGAGGCTTTTCTCTCACAGACATTTTGTTGTTTTATTATTTAGAGTTATTGATGGACGTGATCTGATGCCCTTGCTTCAAGGAAAAATCCTCCAATCTGAGCATGAATTTCTTTTCCATTACTGTAATGCATATTTAAATGCAGTGCGCTGGCATCCGAGAAACAGTAAGTAAACTGACCTTTTAATACTTCCAATATTTCACACAATTTAATGCACTGTGAAAGGATTTTTTTAAAAGAAAAATATAGCTATGGCCTGTTGTATGCCAAGTAGAAGACTAAATATTGTGAATGTCTGTAGCTTTCTTCCTTCTGCTTTTTGCTCCTAATTGTACCCTTGTCCAAATAGTCAATTTACTGAATGCCATTAGTCTAATGCTGTGCAATAACAATTTGCATCAAAAAAGCATCAATGCCCACATAAGTTTTCCTGGTTTATTTGTTTGGATCAAAGTTCAAATGGTATAATGTTCTCATAAAGTTCAAATTAGTTGCTACCTGATTTGTGAGCTTTCTAGGTAATGGGATCTTATGGAATGTCTTACTTGATTTTATTCTACCAGCTTTAATAATTCACTTCTGAAAATAGCTCCATGTAAAGGAGTCAATGGACCTGTGTCAATAATCCTATTTGAATTATCAAAGCTTCATAATTGTTGCCATACATTTATGTGTATTTTTATTATTGTCTTTAAACTGAGAAATAGAACAAATTAAGCTGGAAACTATTGAGAAAACTCATGTGAACCTGGGAACTTGTTCACTTTCTAATCATAGGTCTCATTCCCTAGTTTTTGATCACATATTATTTTTAGATATTACTTAAAGGTATTAATCAAAGGTTTAGAACTGGAAGAATTCTCAGAAGCTGGTTCAGTATTCTCATTTTGCAAATGAGGAAACTGAGACCTCATGAAGTTAGTTGACTTGCCTAAAGGGGCACAGGTAGTATGAGTCAGTTGGGAATTTGAACCCAGGTCCTTTGGCTGTAGGGCTAATGTTCTTTCTACTACACTGTATTACCTGTAAAAGAAATCAGAACAAAGGCTTGTCTTTTTTTTTTCTGAAGCATTGTAATGTTTATATAAGACAAGTGCAACTCTCAGTTTCCTAAGGAAATGTGATTCATGTTGATGCTATTTTTCAGGTTCTTTTTTTCTTACAACCTTGCTACATGGTTAATTTAGCTCTCCTAATTCAAAGAATTCTTCCCTCCTTAATTCCTTCCTCATATGTGGGCAGGAAGATGATAACAACCTTTATCCCAGCCATAATAATTAGACCAGGTTTACACCCTAACATTTTCTATTTAAATCTGTGCATTTTACTTGCAATTAGCTCTTTACAAAACTCCAACAATTTAAGTCCACATGGAATTTTTTAAGATTCAGAATGTAAACTCCTTCAGATCAGATATTTTTTCCCTATCTCTAGTGCCTAAGCTCAATAACCTGGCCCATAATAGAGAATAAAAATGATGCTTTTTTCACTGTTTCTGCTCATGTCTCTAGAATGCCCATTTCTAACTGTATCCCACTTCTGTTTTATATTTTACTTGCTATAATAAATGGGAATTCTACTTTTTCCAGGTATAGGAGATCAGGATACATTCCAGCATACTATAGAGAAGTCAGAAAATACAATTTCTTTACCTTCTTGATATATAAGAAAAATTGCTTGTCATTTGTTAAGCCTTTTGTAACATTTTTAAGTCAGCTAGGTAGAACAGCAGATAAAATGTCAAACTTGAAGTCAAGAAAATTTATGTTCCTACCTCAGAAACCTACTAGTAGCATGATCCAGGGCAAGTTACTAAATCACTCAACCTCAGTTTCTTCATCTATAAAATGGAGCTATAATAGCACCTACCTTCCAGAGTTGTGAGGATTAAATGAGATGATACATATAAAGCATTTTGCAAACCTCAAAGTGCTATATGAATGCTAGCTATTATAAAATTGAAACTCCTCTTAGAAAACAAAGTTGGAACATACTGAATTGGGAGTGTAAGAAGATGTTATATGAAGAAGGGTAAAGTATAAAAGAAAGAAAGAGACAGGTAATAAGAGAAAGTGAGAAAAAGGAGAGAACCATTGGCCAGAAAGTCAACTCCAGGAGATCATATGTTCTATACTAAGTAACATTCTATCACAACTCGTTATTTATTGTCTTCTACCTTTAGCCAACAACCAGTAATATTAGACATTTGCATTAACATGTTTTACTTCTTTAACGATTTCCGCTCATGAGTTGAGTATCCAAAGACTAAGCCATCTTATTATGTACTTTCAAAGTTTAAATTGAAAATCAGCAATAACCTTCCATAGATTTAGTAAGAATTTTTTTCTGCTAGGATATAATTTATTGCTCCCTATTTGTTGAATATTCCTAGAAAGAAAATGTTTCCTTTAACCTAGTGGGGTTTTTGCAAGACTAGTTTGGGGCAGAAAAAAATCTGTATTGACCACTAACACCTTTTTCAAGGTCTTAAGGACATTGAAGGTTGCCACTCAAACCTACTTATCATATCTTAAAAAGGAGACATTTAGAATGAAAATATTGAAAATGTGTAGAAAAAAAGAATTAATTGGTTCTTTCTTTAGAATAAATCTTATAAAATCCCAAAGCTGGAAGTGTTTTAAGAATCAATAACCATTTGTCTTCATTAGTTCATGGCTTACGTGTTCAAATTTTGGCCCTGTAAAAATTAATCTTTTAAAAGAAGATAAAACATAAAGTTAACTGTGCCTTCATGGGTTTTGAGAAAAAGGCCTGGCCTTAGCTTGTGAAATGCTCTGTATATCTGAAAAAATGGAATAGCTCCAATATAACTATGAAGTAATGTTTTCCTCCCACTAGTTAAATATGAAAAGGCTTTAGAAAGTTTGAGATGGTTTTAGAATGGGGAACTTTACTTTCATAAATATGGAAAATATGAGTTCAAGAATGTGGATTTAAATTTTAAATTTTATTGTTATACAAATCCATATTATTAAAAACACATAGCAATGATAGCCTTTAGAGAGAAAGTAGATATTTGATTTTCTGACTTTGCTGTAGTCAAAAATGTGTTTTTTAAAATGAGAACACCATTGTAGGAGATATATGTTACAGCCATATATAGAACTGATTTCCATTGAACTCCATTTTTTACTTACATTTGGTTCAGTCTATCACATACAAGATATATTAGATTCTAGTATTAAATAGACTACAATTAGAACAAAGTTTCTATTCTCAAGGAGCTCACATTCAATAGGGAAGACAACATGTAAATAGATATAAGTAAGTACAAAACAATTGAAGGAGCACTACTAGGAGAATCAAACATGGCCTCATTTAATCTAGAAGGAAACACAAAAATTTCCGAAAGGTCAAAATGAGGAGGAAGTAGACTTCAAGTATGTGAAACACTCTCCATAGAAGCAGATAGGGGACTGACTTCAAAGACCATGAAGTAGAACATTTTCAGAAAGAATATAAAGAGAATGAAGGGGAGTAAAACATAAAATATCTGAATTGACAGATTAAAAACCTATTATGAAAGGGGCAGCTGGGTAGCTCAGTGGATTGAGAACCAGGCCTAGAGACGGGAGGTCCTAGGTTCAAATCCGGCCTCAGACACTTCCCAGCTGTGTGACCCTGGGCAAGTCACTTGACCCCCATTGCCTACCCTTACCAATCTTCCACCTATAAGTCAATACACAGAAGTTAAGGTTTTAAAATAAAAAAAACCTATTATGAAAGATTTTTAATGCCAAGTTAAGGAGTTTAAATTTTGTCCTAGATGCAGTAGGCAACCACTGAAGATACATGAGCCGTAGTGCCGTAGAATCAGAGATTCATGAATCTTGAGCTGGAAGGGGGAGCTTAGAGAGAGGCCACTTCATTCTACTCTCTTTGCTTTAGGATTATTATGCCAAACTGTGGAAGAATGATTTGGGAGGGGAAATGCTGTGAGCAAGAATCCAGATGAGAGATGATGAGGGCTTGAACTAGTGTTGTGTGATTGTGTTGTGTCTAGTAGAGGGAAGAAGCAATGTGGAAAAGATGTTATAGTAGCCAGATTTGGTAATTTGGTAAAGTAAGGGAATTACAAGATATGGGAGTATTAATTAAATCTGGTCGTAAATCTGATCTCCAATAGTTACAGACACATAAGGTTCAGTACTATTGGGAGGTTGGAAAGTTTCCAACACCGGAGCTAAAACAGTAACATCAGAACAAAGCTCAACCATTTCCTGTCCATCCAAGTTAACATCGTCAAGAATTACAGAATTTTCCCAGGATTTTAAATCATTGGTCCTTTTCACCTCTATTCTGGTATCATTGTTCCTATTCACAATCAAATTATCCTTAATCAAATTACAATTTCTATTATTCTTCTTAATTCCACTCTTACTAGAACTCCTAACACCATTTACAACATTATTTCTCTTTTTCTCACAATTATTTACAACATTAATCAAATTATTATCAACACTAGTTAAATTACTACTACCAGTAGGTAAATTACCATTAACATTGGTTAAAGTACTATTTACACCATTACTAGTAGTTAATTCAGATAATTTAACATTAATACCACTTAAATTATCATTAATTCTCATCAAATTATCATTCACATTGATTAAACTATTATTGATTCCATTTAAATTAACACTGATCAACCCATTACCATTATTAATTAAATTCTTATTATCTTGAATCAAATCAATATTAATACCAAGTGCACCATTTCCATTATTCACAAATACATTATCATCATCTTTAACACATACAATTTCATCAACATTTACTTTAGTTCCATTTCCTTGATCAATCACTTCTGAACTTTGGGCACACCTTCATAATGAAGTTGTCCCTCCATTCATGTTACCATTAGTAATATTCCCTTGAACAACATGACTATACTTTGGCCTGGCTCCTGCACGAAGGTAATCCTGTGTTGTTGCCAAATTAGGAGCTTGTACACCTTGACAACATGCATTCTGACATTGGAATACAGTTTGTTGTCCATTTCCCTGACTAAAACCATTATTCCAATTATTTCCCCTGTAACCATAATTATTATTATTATACCAATTATTTCCATTGTTATTATTGTATCTCTGTCCATATGATCTCTTTCTGTATCTGCAGTCCCTTGCAAAATGCCCAATACGTCCACAAACATAACAAGATTGCTGCCTCTGGTTCCTATTGTTTGAATTGCTCTTGGTCTTATAATTATTATTATTGTTTCTCTTTTCTGCTGCCCGTAACGCTGCTACCACCTTGATTTTACTTATTTCTTTCTGGTCAGCTCAAGAATTTGCCTCCCTTAATTGTTTCCTAAGATTTTCAATAATTGTATCCTTGTCATCACTACTCCTGTCCTTCTCTTGGGCAAAAACATATGTTGCTTTTTGTTTTAGTTCGTCTAAGCTCAACAATTCCCAATCAGGGTAATTGTCCATAAAAAATATCTTTACATGGGGAACCGAATTTCTGACAAAAATTCTTTTAACATGATCTACGGTGGTATTTTCTAGAATATTCATGTTCAAATACATTTCTTCTGCCTCTATGATTCTGTCCAAAAAAGTTGCAGGGGTCTCTACTGCTGTCTGCCTGATCTTTTTGAATTTGCTCCATGAATTTGGACGCTTAGCATGCTTCTCTAGAACCTGAATCAGAGATTTACGCGCTTGTTTTAACATTCTGTAGGTAGGAACTGAATTCAGGTCCAGTTCCTCCCAAACTACAGGCCATGGTGTCATTCCCTCCGTGTTTCGTGTCTCCTCTACAAACTTTGTTCTGTCATGATGTGACATGTTAGTTGGTCTGTTTGGGGAATGATGGGTACAATGGTGATTGAAGATTGGATAGATTATGTATTTGTGATGTTGTGGAAAGGTATTTGGGCTATTCCTTACCTGTGGTTTAGAGTTATACCCAGGTATTTTAGAGGGATAATGGACTTGGAATTTGTACAACCGATTTTGACAATCAACATACTGGATTTATTGTGTCACATGCCAGTTCTGATTCTGATCTCCCCTAACACGTAACAGCAATCTTCAAAGTCTGGATCGTGTTGTTTTACAAAAGCTTTGAAGATCTTCACAAATTTCCCAGAGTCATCGTGGAAATTTGGGATCTTACGTTTTAGATTATCTACATCTTCAGATCTGAATCGAGTATGTTGTTTAACATGGAATACACCATCTTCGCGAACGATGGGAAGATCGCGAAGGGGAAAAAGATTAATGGGGGTTTCAGCCTTATTTTGAGCCTGTTGTTCTAGCTCAGCCTTTGTTGGAATACCTTTGTCAGAAATGCCCATGTTCATATATTCATTGCCAGTGTGAGATGTACCAAGTGATTGACCAGAGAACGAACCGTTTTGCATACATAACTCTAAATTATCTAACTTAATTTGTAATAGTCTTAACATTTTTTTGGTTTCAGAATCCCTGAAACACCAAGTCACAATGATTTTAACAAAATACCCAATATGAAACAATATCCACCTTAGTTTGTATACAACATAACCAGTCAGAATCAGAACTGGCATGTGACACAATAAATCCAGTATGTTGATTGTCAAAATCGGTTGTGCCAATTCCAAGTCCATTATCCCTCTAAAATACCTGGGTATAACTCTAAACCACAGGTAAGGAATAGCCCAAACACCTTTCCACAACATCACAAATACATAATCTATCCAATCTTCAATCACCATTGTACCCATCATTCCCCAAACAGACCAACTAACAACAAAATTTATTGTATTATTAGCCACTATTCTGACTAATAATAATTACTAACACAATTAATTAAATACAAGTACAATTAAACACAGCAACAGAAAACAGAACCATCAAAAACAAAAAAGAAATGAAGAAAATCCCTCTTTCTGGGGCAACACCAAGCTTGATAGTATTTTCCCCTACCCACAGAGATTTATGAATGACCTGGGGTGGGGGCTGAGAAGCTCTGAGCAGCTCACCACTGGTTGAGAACTCTCAGCTCTCACCCAATGGCTGAGCTCCCTCTTGGAATGTTCAAGCCCCTCTTACTTCCTTTATGAATCTAGCTGGCCAACTGTTCACTTCCTGTCTGTCTCTCTATCCACCCATCTGGGTAGTGCCAAACTGTAGGAAAATATAAGTAATGGGGTCACCAGGGATATTAAAAATCAACTATGGGGTTTGTGGGAACACTCTCTGGGATGTAAGAGAGACTAAAACTGAACACTGAAGTCTTGTACAGCTACACCACTCCCAACTGAAAAAATAACAGCCAACTGTCACTCTGGCCAGAGGCCTTGAATTAACTGACAAGGTAACAAGGTGAAATTGGGTTTTAATTAGAAACAACTAAAAGGAGGGATAGGAATGACTACTCTAAAATCTTAACACCTAATAACAAAACCCAAAGGGACAGGGAAGGACTTATTCAACTACACTAATCTAAGCTATCTAACTAACAGGGCCCAAGGAGCTATACTGGAGTCTTTGGGTTTCTGCCTCACACCTGGAACCTGCCAGGCTTGAGTGCAGCTAGGGTTTGTGGCTTTGGGATTTCTCACTGCAATCCACTGATGATCTCTGGATGCCAGGAGCTACAGTTGTCTCAGGAACCAAGCAGTAAGGGGTTTGCTTGAAGCACTGTCTGCCAGAACTCAAACTACACCTCTTCTATTGGCTCTGTAGATCTTGTCCTTTACTTGATGCCACACCACACAGGATCCAGGGGAAAACAGGAAATAGGGTGTCCTTTGCTCTGAGGTCTCCCAGGCTGGCAATAGTTTTTGCCTACCACTAATGGAGTCCACACACAGAACACAGATAGACTTCCTCCTCCTTCATTCCATCCTGGAATTCCCAGCTCCATCTCCTTCCTGCTAGGTACTTCCTAATCAATATATAATCAATACCTAATAACTAGCTAATCTAATCTTACTCATAACAATAGGAAGAATCCAGAAATATATATTGAAATATATAAAGAAAATCTCATAAATAATATTTTAGCAACATAAATGATAATACCACCATTGTATTATTAATATTGTCCTTAGCTATGAAAAATATTTTATTCAGATCCATATGAAGTGATTTTAAAGGAATAAATAGCTCCATTCTTCTAGCTCAGGATTGGACATAGCAACATATGCAGAGATGGGGAGGGGGATACTTTTCTTTCTAATCTTTTTCTGATTCTGAGCTTAAGTAAGGCTGAAAAGATTATTGAAGTAGAATCAGCAATCATCCTGCCAGTTTAACACTTTCTCTTTATAAAAATGACAAGACTGGGAACTATCACTAATTTCTCCAGAGAATTTCCCTTTTAGTAAGGGAAGACATAGACATGGAGAGAAAAGAAGACCACATTGTCCTTGTGTTCCATTAGTGGGATTGTAGTGAATCCCAAATCTTCAGAGAAGTATTACTATGAGGCTGATCTCTGACCTAAAGTGACATTTATTTTTCGGAAGGGTTGGGGTACACATCAGTGATTTCATCAGTGTATCACCATAGAGAATTCTTAGTCTAGATATTCCCTTTAGAGGAGCAGATCATCAACTCCTTAGTCACTTGGGCTTAGGAACTTGACTAGGTGATTGAGAATTTAAGCGACTTGCCAACAGTGGATCACAGCTATTTTTTATTCTAAGTAGTATTGAACCCAGGTTTTTCTGATTCCAAGGCAAGCCTTCTATCCTCTATGCCATACTGCCATCTTTTTGTTGTTTTCTAAAATATCTTAAGTGAATCATCAAGAGAAAAGCACGTGAGTCTCTAATTTCATACGCGATAAACTAAAATCTCACTCTGATGCCACATTCAGAAGTGTAAGTAAGGAATTTTTAGAGGTTGAAACAAAGACATTTTAAGCCTGCAGAAGTGTGTTAGATGATCACACTCACTGATGAAGTGTGATATCACAGTCCAGCTTTATTAGTCATTGTAAATACTTAAAGAAAAAACAGGAGAGTAAGTTTTAGGAACTGCATGAGTAGAAGAAAGGGATTTCTCTAGAATTGGGGAAATATTAGAGGATTAGGAAGATTGATGGTAAAGGAGAGATTGTACAATTATAAAGCTGCCCTAAAGTACTGCAAAAAATCCAATACATGTTATGCTTAATATAGTGAATCTCCTAAAAGATATTAAAACTTCTAGAACTTTCTAACTTGTAGAATGCATTTATATTTATACCCAAAAGTAACAAAGAAAGAAACAGATATAATATATAAAAACCCAAACTTCTTTGATAATAAGGAAGCAGCCTCTGAGTACCCAGAGAGAAGTCTACGTAGTTGAGAAATTCTCTGTGCAAAAAGAAAGTATCTCTCTGTTTAACTAGTGATGTCTACAAAAGGCCATTTTTAGAATGAAAACAGGAGCAAGGGAATAGAAAAAAGAAGGCAAATGATAAGAAAACAAAGGTGAGAGAAGAAGAAAGAGGACAGTGTAGACAGCAAGAGCGGAATCTGAATAGTGGATAGGGAAGGACCAGTGATGGTGAAACAGAAGCCAGATTATCTCTGCAGTTATGGATGTTGGGGGAATGGGAGAGACAATCACCTGTAACTCAGCACAGTGGTTCTGAACACAAAGTACAATGGCAAACTAAGCCCATAACTCATGAGAGTAATTATATATTGGACAATAGTATTATAAAGCCAGTTACCACAGTGATGGCAAAGAACAGAAGTGCAACAAGGTTATGCTAAACTTAAAAAACAAAACACAAAAAGCTATACTCAAACTTGATTTGAAAGGACAAATGTAGAAAATGCTGATGGATAACATTGATTATTCTGTCCAGTAAAAGGCTGTTAAAAGGTTCAGAAAGGGTTGCTTTTAAATCCTTTCTGCCTTCTGTTATCATCCAAAGCTCAAAAGCACCAACATACTCTACCCCCTCACAAATGAATACATGATTTTAACAGTGACAGTTAATGCATGAGTGGATAAGGACTACTTTTCCTTGATGTCCTTATTGCTTTTTTTAACCACTCAGAACCATAGTCATATCTGAGGGAGGCCAAACTATTTTGTTGCTAAACATCTGTGGAACTTACCCTGAGGAAACAGACACTGTCTGGAAATATTGTGTAGAGAGGTCAAAAAGAAAGACCACGCTGTAATGCTTTGCTGAGGGAGTGAGAACTTAAAGGTCACAATATCTCAGAATTCTATAGTCCTGACAGGAACCACCATTTGCATAGAACAGCATTTTTGGATTCCTTAACTAGCATGAGAGTAGCTCTTCCGCATAAATCAGAGGGAGTGCTGGCATGTGGTTCTGTTTCTTTATTATCATGTTTCTCTTATCATGCCTTTCTTCTATTTGAAGAAATGGATTCCTGGGGGAAATTACCTTGGCCAAGGGGCTAGGATACATTTTAAAATGGATTTCTGACCACAGATTACATTATAGTTGAATTGAGAAGAGTCAGGAAGAATTAAGCAGAGGTAAGGAGTTCAGAAGAAAAGAAGCAGTTAATAGAAGAATTCGAAAAAAAGTGCAAACTTGATTTCAGCATAGGTTTTTATACTTCTAGTACATTCTGAATGAGAAGAATAGATCTTCATAGCGCTTGACTGAAATAAGCATTTCTGATAATGCTACAGAAACCTTCATACCCCTGGTGGCTAACTAAGGAGATTACTGAGCTACTTCACATTTATTATTTACTATCAATAGCTATTGTTGCTTTGAAGATTCATGAAGCACTTTAGTCAACAATCAGCTGATGAATATTTATTTAATTTCCTGCTATTTGTCAGGCACTGTCCTAGGTACTGAGGATACAAAGAAAAGTAAAAAACAGTCCCTATGGTCAAACAGATCACAGTTTAATGGGGGGGGGGGGGAAGAGACAACATGCAAACAACTATGTACAAGCAAAATATAGGTAAGATATATTGGAAAGAATCAAGAATATGGAAATAGGTTTTGAGTGACAATACATGTGTAGCTCAGTACAACTGCTTGTCAGCTCCAGGAGTGGGAAGGGAAAAGGGGAAGGAGAGAACATGAATCATGTAACCATGGAAAAATATTTTAAAAATTAAATTAAATTAAAAAAAAAGAATCAAGAGAAGGAATTCACTAGCATTAAGGAGGATCAATGAAGGTTTCTTTCAGAAGGTAGAATTTTAGCTGGTACCTAAAGGAAGCCAGGGGAGTCAGGAGGCAGAATAAGGAGGGAGAAGATTCCAAGCATGGGCGACAGCCAGTGAAAAATGTGTTTCTCTTGTACACATAATTCCTTTGAAAATGCATTCTGCTTGTTGAGAGTATATATATTTGTAGGAGATGTGTTATGAAACTGGTGAGGGAAAAAATATTTAGATTTCCCAAAAGGATAGATTCTTTTAACTATAGATGAATGGGTTTTGAAAGCTTTCCCTGAAAAAAAGTTCCAAATTTGTAATTAAACTGAGACTTTATGAGCATTTGTATTGTAAATTCTTGATCACTAAGAGCCAGCATTGGTTTAGTAAGAATAAATCATGCCACATTAATCTCATTTTTAAAAAAATATATTTTTCAACAGAGAAGTTTAAAAATTGATAGCTCCAGGAAGTGTTATAGACATAGTGAGCTCCAAGGAATGTTATAGACATAGTGTATAAGAATTTTTAGCAAATTGAGGCATAATGTCCAGATAGATAGCCTTGTAAGTAAGGTGGGGAAATAAGTAAATGATAATATAGTTTTCTAAATTTGCAGCTGTCTTAATAGCACTCTACCAAAAAAAGTGTTGATTAATGGATTGATCTAGAAGGAAGCAGTAAAATGCCTTGGGGTTTTGTCGTGGTTTCTAATCTAATTATTAAAAATAATAATTTGGATAAAGGCATAGGAGGCATGTATAACATAACCAAAAAAGTGGATATTTCAGAAATAGGAGGAGATAACTAATATATTGGATGATAGAAGCAGGTTGTGAAAACACTTCAATAGTCAGGACTTAAAAATGAAATATAATAGGGATAAATAATAAAGCATATTCCTTCTTCATAGCTCACAAACAAATAGTGTAAATTATATAGAAGAGCAGGTCCAAGTGAATTAGTTTTATAGATGAAATTTTTAATGGAACAAACACTATTAGCAACAGTGAAGGAAATGATTTTCTGTTGGGTAAGAAAACCCCTTGGGAGAAGACTATTGTTTCTTAATTAATTTTCTAGAAAAGTAGTCATGTTATACTACCTGGTGGGTAATTCAGCTTACATACTTTGGTCCATCTTTTTACAAAGGAGGGGTATAACAAGAAAGCAAATTAATAACTTTTTTTCCTTACCGATAAGTTAGTAGAATAGTAAAGGGAAAATGAGAGAAGGAAGATGGAATAAATTATCTCTGTTTCCTTCCATCTTTAGCATGTGGATTTTGAACTTCAAAAAGTCTGTAAACTTCTTTGGAATTTCATTGCTAGACAAAGTCTGTTCTCATTTATTTACCTCTGTACCTAATTTTCCAAAATTTCCTTCACTGATTATAGTTGATCCGTATGAGCTCATTACCTGCAGACACTTTCCCCCTTTTCATTTGTTTGTCTTCTTTCCAAGGGAGTAGCAAATATAATAATCTGGCATTATATATATATATATATATATATTTACCAGCCCTATTATTTCCCATTGTTGCTTTTTTTTACTTTTTATTAACTCAATTAAAAAGAACAGTACTGATTATAATTAGTTATCCCTCCTGCAGATGGTGCTTCTCAATTTTAGTCTATATTCTTCTTCCCACAGTATTCTGAATACCCAATATCTATCTACCTCTTCAGAAACGCAGATAAATATTATATCATTAAAAACTCAACATAGTGTATATTTGCTAATATTTAAATGAATTATTGGGCCATATTAGTAAATTAAGGTCCCAGACCTGCTACATATCACCTTTGTGAACCTGGACATAGCGCTTTTTGAGTCAGTCTCTATATAAATTGAAAGAGTTGGACTAGATGACTTCTTAGGTCATTTTCATAAATCCATCATTTGATAGTTCCCTATTTTCTTTGTCCTATTGCTCTGTATCTATGAGGGGTTTTTGTGTAAGGTGAAATGATTCTACTGGGACTACTCCAAGAGATGAAGAATTAGGATTCTGACCTTCCATGCTTGACCTTTTTGAATGGAGAAGTCACTGGTTACTCTCCCTCTCCAATCAGGCACAACCTTCTTCCTATACATTAACTTTGGCTTTATCTAAAGTGAGAATCTCCTTGGGGGGGGGACAAGTGGCCCAGTATAACAGCTGACTCAACCCTCCACCAGACAAAGCTCATCCTTTGTTTATGAGAAAACCAAATTCATTTTTTAAATCTGCTTTGGGAAATTATGGAATATGTCATTATGATTCTTTCCCACTTATCTTCTGACCCTCTATCTAAATTGATCTCAGCAAATTTTGACAGTGTTTTTTTCTATCCCTTTTTATAATATGCCAGTTTCTCTCTGTCTGTCTATCTCTGTTGGTCTTTCTGTCTGTCTCTTTCACACCCCCACACACCCCCATGCTTTCATCTTATTATAGCCTTCAATTTCAATTGAAAAGAACTATAAATCAGATTTAGATTTAACATGCATTTTTCTAGGCAGGGAAAGTAAGGGAAGGAGGGACGGAGGGGGAGAATATTACTATCTTTTATTAGTTTTCTTAAATGGAAAATTCAGCAGTGAATGAACTTTCATCCTAACTTTTATCTTGGTCCCAGACTGCTCTCCTAGTAGCTCTGAACAGGAACAGTAATGTTATTGGTCTTCCAAGTTGCAGTGTCTACTCAAAAACTAGTTGCTGCTCCACTCCATACTCTCTCTACCTTTTTAAAAACCCGAGTTCAAAGCATCAGAGATCATCTCCACACCTGCACAAATTTAACCTCTCCCAAGACTTCACCATGGAAAAAGGAAGGTAAAATAGTCTTTTTTTTAAAATAGTGAATAAGAACAAACAAAGAAAAAGATCCTGGTAATTTATGTCCCATCCTAGCTTTATTCTGTTTGTTCTAATCATTCGCTGAAGCGAATGCTACAGTACAATTAGATTTCTCTACAAATCACATAGTATGTGGCAATTTGATCCTTCGTATCATCTTTATATCAGATTTCAAAATGACTGCAATCACTGATTCTATCACTAGGCTGTCTTGCTCATATTTGTTTTGATGAAGTAACATTAAGATATACGGTTAGAATGTTTAATTATCAATGATACTATAACAACATGACAATGTTTTCCACTATTGATATTTCCATTTTGGAATGTCATAGAGTTTTGGGCAGTGAGCTACTTTCTTTCCAGTGCCCAAGTTCTGCTTGTTTTATGAATAAAAATCCATTTTCTCAAGTAATTATGTAGTTCCATTTGAAAAATTTTCACTGAAATGTGATCATTGTATCTTTTTGCAAATAAACATTTTTATCAGGACTTCCAAAACCATCTTGACAGAGGAACATTTTCTGAGACAATATAAATGAGATTTCTTCTTTGAAATGGTTCATCCATTCACCTGCTTTCCTGAACAGAGTCCAAATTACTTTTACTTTTTCTCTGTTTTCTGATATATAGTTCCAGTTGCAATTTACTTTTAGAGACAAAAGAAATCAACTCCTATCACTGCACTGTTAAATCTCTTGTCCCTTCTATCTTTTCCTTTCAGGTTTTGTTATTTTCTCTTTAGTTTAGGGTCTTCTCAGATGACTCAAATAAAAAGTTATTCCCATTACTGATACCTTATTGATTATACCATCTAAAGTCAAAAGTGCTTCACAAAAAATTATTTTCAAGCTCTGTTTATTTTCTAAGTCATTTCCCTAGCTTTTCCTCCCTTTACTCTTCAAATTTTCAGATTAATGTACAGAGGGGATATTAGATCAATAGTCAGAAAAATTGGGTTATAACTCCCACTTTCCAAATAAGTAGTTGTCTAACTTTGGGATAGTGACCTAGTTATACTTGGCCCCAGTTTCCTATTTTTTAATATTTGGAAAGGAAGCATTTAATCTCTAAGACCCATTGCAGTTCTTAAATATTATCCTATTCTTATCTTTTTTCTTATGATGTTTTATATCACTGAAATTTAACCTAATAATATTGAGCACATTATGTTGTAAATACTATTAGAAGAAAATAAATAGTACTCAGCTGGACTTGGAGTAACAAAGACTTAAGTTCAAAAATAGGCTCAGATACTTGCTAGCTATCTGTCTGGACAAATCCATTTACTTCTATCTTTCTCAGTTTCCTCATCTTTAAAATGTGGGTAATAATAGCACCTCCTTCCCTCCCAGATTTATCGTGATGTTCAAGTGGAATAACAATGCTTGGAACCTAGAGTAAGCATTTAATAAATGTTTATGTACACACATACATATATGTATGAGTGAATGTGTGTGTATCCTCCCTCTGTTTTCTAATATTCCAAATCTACTTTCAGCAATACAGACCTTGGAAATGAGGTTAGGCCTTGAGTTAACTCTCTAGAGGGTTCTCAACTCTACCTTTTACCTCTTTCTCACCAGACTCTGTCTTGGCTAAAGAAAATAAAAGATGGGTTACAAGAGTAGGACAGTCCAAAAAGAAGCTGACAATAACATTATACTCATAGCTCTGGCATACCTCTGGTTAGCATCATAATGTGATGGCATAATTTTTAAATGCAGAACAGCAGCAAAGGAGTTAATTGGCATACCTGTGCTCCTTCTAGACTAAGCTGGAATCAGGTTTATTCTGATTCTGAATGCAGCACCTTTTATAAATTATCTTGGTATGCAGGCATAATAAACACTTTTCTTTGGCATTTCATTAGCTCAAGAATTTCAAGATTATATTTGGGAAGTAATTAGTCTGTGCCCAATAATTTTAATTTCTCTGTCATTTTGTTTTATTTTTAGCTTAACAATGGAAAAATATGACAAAGCTCTAAGAACTACCTAAATAGTTAGATATTGAAAAATCTGACTGTAAATGCTGCTGAGTGGATTACAAAGTCTTTCTTATACTTAAATTGGTTTCATTCACAGATATTTACTGAGCCTCTCCTGTATGCAAAACCCTTTATCAGCCACATAGTATATCAGCTACAAAAATGTCTTGGTGTGACTGCCAATCTAATGTTTACCAAGGAAATACTGAGTACTAGAATAAGGGCTACAATTTTGAATCCATTTGAATTTGAATTTGTACCCTCTCTCAATAACTCTCAGTGGAAATTATCTTATGGTTTATGTTTAATTGTCAACTGATGGCATTTTCTTAGTTGGTCTTCATTGTACTTGACCTCTCCACAGCTTTTGACACTGCCAGCTATCCCTTTTTCCTAGAAGACCTATCCTCCCTTCACTCATTTTTCTCTTTTGATCCTCCTCCTCCCTGACTATTTGCTCCTTTCATCTCTTTTCAGGAGCATTATCTGCTTCTCAACCACTAAATGTATATGCCTCCCAAAGTTCTATCCTGAACCCTCTCCTCTCTCTCTACTCCCTCTCTTGGTGAACTTATTAGATTGTTCAATAATATTCTTCTTACAGATCACTCTCATGTCCATATAATGAGCCCTTAGTCTATATAATGACTTTCCAAAGCTCCAATCCCATGTCACCAACTGGTTGCTACCTTGCTGTACCATAGGTACTATGCTAGGTACTGCTTCATTTTTTTTCTTTGTGTTCTCAGTACCCAATACAATACCTTATGCAGAGCTGATATTTAGTTCTTTTGAACTGATTAATTTGATAATACTATATTTTTGCATAACACTTAGAGTTTGCAAAGGAATTTGATATTTTTTAGGATCTAATCTTTGCAACACTGAAAGATATGTAATATCAGATATTTTTATTGCTATTTTACTAACAAGGACAATGAGTTCAAGAGAAGGTAATTGACACAATTTGTAAGTAGCAAAGCTAGGGTTTTATTTAGATATTCCTTTTCTGTAGTATTTATTCTTCTACATACTACATCACAATATAAAATAAATATATTTATGTCTTTTATTGATTAGGATCAATAATTAAAGCAACTGTGAGTGAGGAGGAAAAATAAAGTCCTCTGAATGAAGAATACGGGATAGATCTTTTATTATCCTCACTATAAACCAAAATGAACATTAAAATAATTTCAGCTTATTATCTTGTATGACTTTGAAAAAGTAATTTAATCTCTCTGGGACTCAGATGCCTAGTCTACAAAATTTAAGAGGTTGGGGTAGATGATCTCTGAAGTAATATCCATTCTCTTTAGGCTATAATGCTATGACCCAACATATTTTTTGACATGGATTTGTAACTCCATTACAAAATCAGAAAAAAAACTTAAAATAAACCTACAATTGGCATGGACAAAAAATGCTCAAGTATTTAGGTCCTGTTAGTCTGTCTGCGACCACTTATCTCTATATTTATATCGCTGCTTCATATATGCTTTCACAGACCGTCAGTCTCTTCAAAGAATTATTTTTGGCAAAGATGACCTCCTAGAATTTTGTGATGCTGCATTTGAAAATGGAGAGGCCTGGAAGAGAATAACACCCTGTGGTTTATCATTTGCAAATTCCTTTGAGTCTTATCGCTGCTGATAGCTACACTAGTGAGATTGAATATAAAATTCAGAACTCATTATCCTAAGTTAGAAGTTTATAGAGTAGATAGAAGGAGAGGAAAATAAAATTGTGAGTGGCTCTAATCTGCAAGACATTATTAGATTTGTTCGAAGTTGAGAGTGAGTTGACTCTTACCAAGTATAAGAGGAAATCCTAGGTGGAAAGATGGATTTAAAAAATTAGAACTTATATATGGTAAAGAACAAAGATTCTGCCTCTCCTTTTAAGGAAACAGATTAATATAATGTGATTTTCTATTTATTTTAATTTTTAAAAATTTATTACTTTTTTACCTTTCAATTTTAAACCTTGAATTTTAAGTTTTCTTCCTCCCACCAATCCATACTCCTCGGTCATGGAGAGGGCAAACAAAAATCAGTTATACATGTGAAACTATGCAAATATATTTCCATATTAGCCATATTTAAAAAAACAAGAAAAACAAAGTTAGAAAATTATACATGAATTTGCACTCAGAGAAGTTCCCTTTTTGGAGATTGATAGCAATTTTTCATCATGAGTCCTTTGTCTTGGATCATTACATTGATCATAATGGCCACGTCTTTCACAGTTGATCATTATTACCACATTCCTGTTACTGTGCATAGTGATCTTCTAGTTCTGTTCCTTTCACTCTGCATCAGTTAAGGTTGGTCTTACCATGTTTTCTAAAATCATCCTTTCTTTATTTCCCACAACAAAATAGTACTCCATCACAATCATATACCACAACTTGTTCGGACATTCCCAACTAATGAACATCCTTTCAATTTCCAATTCTTTACCACCACAAAAAGCTGCTACAAATGTTTTTGTATAAATAGATTTTTCCTTTTTTCTTTGATCTCTTTGAGATATAGACCTAGTATTGCTGAGTCAAAGTTTATGTACAATTTTGTAACCATTTATTCCTAGTTCTAAATTATTCTCCACAATAGTTGTACCAATTCACTACTCCACCAACAAGTCTTTAATGTACCTATTTTTAATGCTGCCTTTCCATCATTTGTCACTTCCATTGGTGTACCTCAGAGTTGTTTTAATTTGCCTTTCTCTAATCAGTAGTGATTTTGAGCATTTTTCATGTGACAGAGAGCTTTGTTTCTTCTTCAGAAAACTATGTATTAATATCCTTTGACCATTTATCAGTTAAGGAATGTCTTATTTTAAATTTTTGGCTCAATTTTATACTCAGTATATATTTGAGAAATGAGGACTTTATCAGAGAAACTTACAATAAGTTTTTTAATATTACTTCATTATCTATGGAACCTTTTAGTAAAGTGTAGTTTTCCAGATTATTCTTTTTAATTAGAACTATTTTTGCCTTTGCTTTGTCTGAGATCATGGTTGTTTTTTCACTTTAGCTGAAGTATAGTAGATTCTGTTCTAGCTCTTTATTTTAACTTTTATTTTATCTTAATTGTATGTTTTTCTGTTTCAAGTGTGCATAAACAATGTATTGTTGGATTCTGGTTTCTAGTCCATTCTACTATCCTTCCTTTTTGTGGGTGAACTCATCCACTCATATTTACATATGATTACTAACTATGATTACTATGTGTTTCCCTTCGTCTCATTTTCTTCTTTCTTTTCTCTCTCTTTTTTCCTTTTTCTCCTAAAAAGTCTATTTTTACTTCTAACTTCTTCCCTTAACATATTCTTCCTTTTATCATTACCCCTTTTCTCTTATCCCCTTTCTCTCTTCCCTGTTGAGTAAGTTATATTTCTATACACAGCTGAGTGTATATGTATATATATTCTTTCTTCATTGAACCAATTCAGATGAGAGTGAAGCTCAAACATTTCCTGGCCTCCCATTTTCCCCTCCAGTGTAGTTCTTCTTTACATGCCTTTTATGTGAGAAAATACATCCCTATTCTATTTCTCCCTTTCATCTCCCAGTTTATTCCTCTTTCTCATCCTTTTTTTAAAGATAATTTCAACATAATCAACTTGCATCCATGCCTTTTGTGTAAACTTTTAACATTCCTAATAATGATAAAGTTCTTAGGAATTACATGTATCATCTCTCCATATAGGAATGCAAACAGTTTAATTTTATTGAGACCTTTATGATTATTTTCTCAGGTTTACCTTTATATGCTTCTTGAGTCATGTGCTTGAATTTAAAAGTTTCTTTTCAGCTCTGGTCTTTTCATCAAAGATTCTTGAAAGTCCTCTGTGTTATTAAATCACCCCCACCCCAAAGGATTATACTCTCTTTTTCAGGGTATGGGTGATGCTTGATTGTAATTTTATCTCCTTCACCTTTTGGAAGATCATATTTTAAGCTCAGTCTTAAGCTAGGAAAGACACTTTGTTCCCTGCAGCCACAAGGGCTAGTGCCCTCCTTGCCTTGGAATTGCAACCAGGGCCCCTACTTCCTTGTAGCTGAACCCTAGTATATGCTTCTTTGTCCCAGAAGTGCAATCCAGAACTGCATATAGGCAATAGAGTTGCCAGTAAGTGTCAGCTTATACCAGTGCTAGCAAAGGGTTCCCAGTAATCTCTTTCTGACCAGCTGTCTGACTCTGTTAACTATTTCTGTACTGAAAGGTCTAAACTGCTACCGCTGCTTTGGGTCCACTGTGTATAGACTACAGACAGGTTTCTGCCCCAGTGTTATAAACTTCTCTTGCTGACCTCTTAAATTTTCTTAGGCTGGAAAAATATCTCAGTTTTACCTTCTGACACTGCAGAATTTGATTTGAGGCTATTTTGAAATTGTTTAGAAGAGAATATTGAGAGAGTTTGGCTGTTTTGCCTCTAATGTGCCATTTTGGGATTTTTAGCTTAAATAAGCCCATTTGCTCACTGTTTAGGATTGACTGTATTGACTTTCCAAAGCATCTCTCCAAATCATCTCAGTAGGCTTGCCTTCTTCCAATTTACCTGACTTCGTGAAGAATTCTAGAGATCTCAACTGAATTATTCTTGATATGGAAAACACAAGTTAATTCAATGAACCACTAGAAGGAAACTAAAATCCAGTGTCCTTTATTTAAATTATCTCACTGTATGTTAGCATTTGCTATTTTTCTATGGTCCAACAGGAAAGTGTGAGACATTTGGCATTTGCTTTAATGAGTGTGAAGTCAGAAATATACTGAGGAGAGGTAATAAGCATTTTAGCTTGGATAAATATCATTCACCATATTTATAAGGTGTTAGGATCCTGTGACTTCTGACTGGCAGATTTCTGTAATCTGACACTAACACACACAAAACAAAAGAAAAGAGCTCATGAAAGTGCCATTAAGGACATAACTATTGCTAACAACACCAGCAGTATATTCTTTTCCTGGACCCTTACACAGTCTATAATATAACATCATGTTCAAGGTTTTCTCTAAGAACCATAGTATTCAGAGCAGGAAAAAAGTCATGTCCACCCATATAGCAAGACACAGGCACTCATGGAGCCACCCAGGTAACAAGGCTCATAAGCACTATGCCAGTTTGTTTCAGAAAAGATTTCATCTGGCTCTCTTTCCTTTCAAACAATATATTTTATTTGATGATATACTTGGTCAGGCTAAAACCAGGTCAGAGTCCTAGACTCTCCTTTCTTTTATTTCCTGCTTTTATAACTAGCAGGTATTTCAGTGGAGGGCATAATTTGGCACGAGAGCTTTCTCTTTCTCCCATTTCAAAACAGAGGTGTGTGTGTGTGTGTGTGTGTGTGTGTGTGTGTGTGTGTGTGTGTGTGTGTGTGATTCTACCTGGACCATATCTGTCTCTTCCCATTTTTTTGGCTTTGAATCTAACCACTTTTTCTATACTTCATTTGCTCCCCTCACTTCTTTTGCATTGGAAGAATGAAGATTCTTGCTTTGGACCATAGAGTTTAAAGCTAACCAGCTTGACTGTAAGGAGATAAACTTGATGGCTTTTTGGTGATTTGTTTAGGACAACTGATCCTCAGGTTCATTGGGAATTATTTTCTCTACTATTTTGTGAGCTTATTGGTCTAGGTTATTATTAATAGCTGGAATTTATATAGTACTTAACATATGTTATTTAATTCCCCAAAACAAGTCTGAGAGGCAGGTGCAATTATCATTCTAATTTTACAGGTTAGGAAACCTAAGGTTAAATGACTTTTCTAGGATCACATATTTCTTAAGAATAAGAGGCAGGGGGGCAGCTGGGTGGCTCAGTGGATTGAGAGCCAAGCCTAGAGACGAGAGATACTAGGATAAAATCTGGCCTCAGACACTTCCCAGCTGTGTGACCCTGGGCAAGTCACTTGACCCCCATTGTCTAGCCCTTACCACTCTTCTGCCTTGGAACCAATACACAGGATTGATTCCAAGACGGAAGGTAAGGGTTTTTATTTGAAAAAAAAAAAGAATAAGAGGCAGGATTTGAATTGAGGTCCTCCTGATTACAAGTCCAGCACTTTATCCAGCATTCCACCTAGTTGCCCTGGCTATGTCAATCATTCATAAAAACACCATCATATAGCTCTTAACCCCCATTTAGGGAAATTTCCCTAACAATTTTGCAAGAGATGAGGATTCTCAACCTATTTCAATTCTGTGTATACAAGTAGCCACTGGCTTCCTCCCCAGCCCCTCATCTCCCATCATTTGTACTCTCTTTATGTAAATATACACAAGCAATGGAAAAAAAGGAGATAACGACCTGTTTTTATCTAGAACATGAGTTACTAACCTGGAGTTCATGGATCCTCAGGGAATCAATCTATGGATATATTACTTCTGAAATTCCATGAACTTGGATGGGAAAAATTCCATCTTTATTTCAGTATCACTAGTTTTCTCTGTAATTCTACATATTGTATGAATTTTTAAACATCCTGAGAAAGATTCAGAGCTTCAGCAGATAGTCAAGGGAAACCATGACACACAAAAAGTTAAGAACCCCTGATTTAGTAGAAGGGATAATATAAGTACAAATAAAATAAGGCAATCCTAAAATCCCTCATTACTCACTATCTCTGTATCGAGCCTTCTGTGGTCCTCCCACTGTGGTGGCATAACTCCATACTTCCCATTCAGTCCAACAGCTTCAGAAGGACAGAGGATGATTTCCTCTTTAGTACTGTTGGCTACAACCAGTATTTCACTGCCCTATATATCAGCTACTATTCTTGCCTTAACTGTAGGCATTGTCAGCGTGTTATGGGGTTCAAACCTCTATCTTTGTCACATATATGTATGACTTTTGGCAAGTCATAGAATTATAGCCAAATTATGAGATAGTTTTCTTCATTTGTAAAATGAGGGGCTTAATTTGCTTCCAGTATGAAAGTGTTATAATTTTGGTATATTAAGTGAGATGTCAGTGAGGCATCATGGTATTGTGAATAGAACCATCCTCACAGCCAAGAAAACTCAATTTTCACCTCTGTCAGATGATGGGTAAGTAATCTAACCCCTCAGCACATTAGGTGACTAGTTAAAACTATAATTTGTTGAGAGATGTTGACAAATTCTGAACGGGAGTTTCCTCATCTGGGACTTTTCTATGCCAATGAAATAACAATGCAGTTTCAGTTTTACAAAAAGCCTTCATCTCTTTCCATGGATCTCATGCAGCAGTGTTTATAATGTGCTAGGGCTTGAAAGCGTTAACATTATGCTACACACAAACGAAAGTATCTGGAAGGTCTTCCATCTTTTCTAGACATCTTCCATGATAGTTTTATGCTGTTTTATGCATAGTTAGAAATTTATCTTCTGAAGGTCAACGTACAAACTTATCTCTGTTGTTACATTTCTCAAAGGATATTTCATAATTTTGACACATTCATGGAAATATCTTATTAGAGGAGAGCCTTGATGGCAGTATTTTGCTCTAAAAATCAGGTGTAGTTCTTATAGTTAACAAACAATAAACACAGTGAGATCTTGTACTTTTTGTACCTGTTGGACTGTGAAGCTGTATTATGGTATAGAATTTGGTTTGGAAAAGCTCTTGTACTTGTCTCAAAACCTTTCAACAATGCATATAGGTCATATAAGCAATTGTAAATCTTTATATTAAAGTAAAATCTTTAAAAATGTGTGGTGTATAACCATGATTTGATCAAATACTATTTGCTAATTAGTCATATTTAAAAATATTAAAATTAAAAATCTATAGTGAATTAATTATCTTGCTTGTATAAAGTCAACATCTATTGAGTGCTTGGAATAGAATCAATGAACTTGTACTTATTTAATTCAGTTCTAGTCCCAGTTGTATTATTTACTAGCTGTGTGAACTTGAGCAAGTCACTTAAAGTCTGTGTCCCTCACTTTCTTCACTGGTAAAATGGAAGTACTTGTTTTGCTACCTATGTCACAGGGTTGTGTATTAAAAAAATCATGCTGTAAACTCTATGAGATTCTATAGTAATGTGAACTGTTAACAGTTACACCACCAAAGGCTTTATGCTAGTCCATATGGAGAGATAAAGAAATTCAACTGGAGCCTGCCTTCAAAGTACTAATACATACAAATGAAGTGCCATATGTAGATGCTCTAGTCCCTCAATGGAAAAGGAAAATGCTATCTTTCATAACATGTTCACCATCTTTAAAAATCATGCCAGCAAAGAAGATTATAATGTGTCAAAGTAATATTAGCATTTTAAGGACTTTTCATAGTTGCTTCTCCAAATGGTATAACTATTTAAATGTTTAACTAACAGTATTTTAGTGCGATAGAAAATGAGTTATTTGAAATTTACCACTTATGTTAGCCAAAGACCAAACTATTTCAAAATGAAGCAAGTTTTAGTCAATATTATATCATATCAACAACATTATGACTTATGAGACTTTACACTAATTTGGAGACTTTTTTATGGAAGGTGTCTTTCTACCTATGTTTTTTTAAACTTTATTTTCCATCTTAGAATCACTACTGTGTATTGCTTCCAAGACAGAAGAGTGGTAAGGACTAGTCAATGGGGGTTAAGTGACTTTCCCAGGGTCACACAGCTACGAAGTGTCTGAAGCTTGATTTTAACCCAGGACCTCCTGTGTCTATGCCTGGCTGTAATCCATTGAGGCACCTAGCTGCCTTCTCCACCTATGTTTTAAAAAATGAAATATGCACATACAAATATAGGAGTATGCATTTGTGTGTGTGTGTGTGTGTGTGTGTGTGTGTGTGTGTGTGTGTGTGTGTGTGTATACTGTGGATGAATTGTAATGACTTAGTGCCCTGATTTTATGCCCTATTCTTCTCCCCCAAATTGGAGAAATATGTCATTTCTAAAATGACAAGCCACCCCATTGGATCATGTACATAGTCCAAAAGGCAAATCTTAGACAAAAAAATGGTTCTTAGAAGCAAAGCAGCTTTCTGAACTGTTGTCATACATTCTTTCTCCCTCTCTCTCTGTCTCTGTCTCTCTGTCTGTCTCTGTCTCTATTTCTGCCTCTCTCTCTTTCTCTTTCTCCTACTCTCTCTTCCTTCTCCCTTTCTTTCATACAGAGTTCTCTTCACCAAGGAGATGATAAATAATGTACTATTAAGTGACTGACACATAGTTTGATCCCCAGTTATTGTTACTATTTTTGCTGTCGCCTCCCTTATCCACTGCTAGAAATAGTGGTTTCACTAATCACAAACCAATAATAATTATAAAACACATACACACTCTTTGATTTATTTATTTTATACTTCAAAAGAATGTGATTCCTATTTTTAATTATTTCACTAGCTAAAAGAAAATAATTCAAATCATTTTCTGTATTCTCCATAAATACTTCTGTAAACATAAAGAAGCAAAAAATAAAATTGTTTTCCAAACATAAACAAAATGGATACTTGTAACACATAATATGTGTGTGTGTTGGAAACTCCCAGAAAAGTTTATTAAATTACTGGGCATTTATTTCCTTTCTGTCAAATAATAACTTTAAGTATTGAAAACATCTAATTGCTAATAAGGAAAAGAATTTATTGAAATAAAGGAAGTTAAGATGTATAACCATATTAGGGATAAAAAGTTGATACTTTCTTTTTGTTGATTAAGTCCATGTTGCTTAAGTAAGAATACTATGAAGTATATTTAGCTTCTTTTCATTTTTAACTGTTCTTAATTCTTAGAAGAAAACAAAAACTGTTAATATGCTACTGAATAATAATTCTCAATTAATTTTTTCTTTATTCTATAGTATTAAACTATATACATCAATATACATAAAGCTCAGCATAATAACTGGCATTGACCTTTCCAGGCAAATATGCCTAAAGTATTTTGACAGATCCTTAAATTGATCTTCCAGTTGACATCAAAATGGAATAATTGTATTCAGTAAAGTAGGAGTTTTTGAAAGAAAATGTAAGATATAGATTCTTAAAAATGACACTATTCTCAGAGGCTGTACTACCTCAGAATTTTGCACACACTGTAACTTGAATAAATGTCAAATTTAAAACATCCTCCCAGTTTGTAATGTTCTAAGGAACCATTAAAGGATATTTTCCCCTTCTTCATTCTGTAACAACCTTCAATGAGCTGTCCCTGATTACTGAGTGTAAGGAGAGTCTAAGTGAACTAGAAAATCTTTTGGCTGTCAGCTTGTCATTGAATAAGCTCCTAAAGCTAATGTGTCATATGTGGTGAAGAATGAAGGAAGAAGTTGTAAAGAATCTTATGGTTCCTTACTTACATTTAAGGCTGTGTTATAGATTCAAAATTACTATGTCCCCAAATTCTCTTTATAATTTGAATAATCTGTGTTCTAACTTGATCAAATCTCTAGAAGCTGAATGGGCTCAGTACATATAAAGTGGCATAGCACTCACTTTCTATTCAGTATGGTATGTGGGAAAGAACACTCACTCTGAAAGAAGAGTTTCTCAATTTTGGAACATTTGTTCATATCTTGTGCCCGATGTTTATTTAGATACTCTTTGTGACTTTGAACAAGTCTTGTGCCATTGTTTGGCCAGCAGGCTAATGAAGGAATTGGATTAAATTACCTCTGAGATTCCTTCCAGCTCTAGACCTATGCTTCTATTTGTTCTTATTTGATAAAATAGTACTGGGATTATATTAAACTGTCACAAGAAACTATATGTATATGTATACATATAGTTTCTTGTGACAGTTTATATTCAGGTATGTGTGTATACATACACACATATACAAACACACATCTGTGTATTCATTTTCTGAAGACCTACAAATAAAATAAAATCCCATCGCCAATCAGAATTTGAAGCCCTTCATAGTTCGACCGCCCAGTTATCTAATTAGCCCTGTTGTTACTGAGTCATTTTCAGTAGGGTCCAACTCCTGGTGACCCCATTTGGGGTTTTCTTGGTAAAGACACTGGAGTGGTTTTCTATTTCCTTCTCTAGTTCATTTTACAGATGAAGAAACTGAGGGAAACAGGGCTGAGTGACTTGCTTAGTGTCACACAACTAGTAAGTGTCTGAGGCCAAATTTGGATTCAGGAAAGCAAGTCTTCTATCCTTTGTTCCAAGTGGCTGCCCTTATCTTAGCCTTATCATTCACAAATCCATTTCACATGCTCTGTGCTTCAGCTAATCTGGACTATTCACCATTTTTCAAACATGCCCTGTCTTTTCCCAACTCTTTGCCTTTCCTCCTGCTAAATATATTACCAAAACTTCCCTTTCTCCTCTACATCCCTGTTTGTACTACATTTTTTTTTGCCAGTAGCTAGTTTAAATGTCATGTCAATTCTACTCAACAAACATTTGTTTACATCTTCTCTGAGCTGGAGACTACACTGAGTGATAAGGATTCAAGGACAAAGAAAAAAATAACCCTTCAAGTAACTTTACATTCTTGAGTGAAGGTGATGGTGAAGGGAGAGCAGGATGGAGAAGACACTGAAACAACAAATACACAAATAAATATAATTGTGAAGGCTGATAAGAGACCTGTGACTTCACTGATATAAGTAATTTCCAAAGAGAAAATTCTCTCTACTAATGAATATATGCACCTTCTCTGTAATTACTGAGAGAATTTCTTGAACCAATGGGAATTTCAATAACTTGCTCCCAACCACATAGCCCAGGATGTGCCTGTTCTCAAACCCCGATCTTCCTTGCTGACTCTTAAGTAGTTCAGGGTAGGGATAGGGAGGAAGTATTGAAAGCTAGAGAGAGGAGGAAAAACATTTTGTGAGAGCTGACCCTTGAGATTTATTTTGAAAGAAGCTAGGAATTCCAGAATTGCAAGTGGAGAGAAAGAACATTCCAGGTATAAGGAACAGCCTTTACAAAGGATGTCATGGACAGTGAGCAGCAAAATGTCCAGTTTAACTGAAACATTAGTTCATTGGAGAAGAATAATGTGAAATTAGTTGAGAAAGTTGATTTGGAGATATATATATATATATATAATTTTATACATATATAAATAAAGATTTAAAATTATAAACCAAGGAGTTTGCATTTTGTAATAGAGCAAAAGGGACCTTGAAGCTTCTTGAACATGGGAGTAATATGATCAGATCTGCTTGAGGAATATGAGTTTCATCACTAGAGGAGAGATGCGGAAAGTGGAGAAACGATTGTTAGGGAGACATTAAAAAAGTCCATGTGCATGTATAAGTTCATGTAAGAAATGAGGGTCCAATTAAATTGATAACTGTGTATAGACAGAAGGAGAAATGTTGTAAGAATAAAATCTATAACACTTGGCAGCTGATTAGAAATAGAAGATTTAAGGAGAGTGAAGGGTTTTGGTTTTTATCTTAGGTAATAAGATTTTCATACTTCTTTCTAATTCATTGAAGTATTTCCTTTGTTAACATGCAGCTCTTCAAATAATACAGATCTATAGATGTATGAAGATGAAACTGAAAAATATTGCCTACCCTATTATACTATTGGCAAATCTGTTTTCTGCTAAAATTAAAATTTTTAGAGCTCCTAGAAATAATTCTCCAGGATTCCATTTTGCCTCAATAAAAATCAGTTCTTTCCTTAATGAACAATTTAATTTGCTCAAAGTTGTTTTTGTTAAATTCTTCTTGCTATAATTCAAACTGTAAAAGTTTTGGAATGACATCAGGATTTGTAGCATTTTTTCATATTACACAGTTGTGTGCAATTTTATGTAAGCTTGACCAATAAAGACAATTGGAGGTCTATACTCATCTACATCATACTATTTGGGTGATACTTCATAAAGGCTGTCTCAGCAGGGAGTAAGCCCTGGCACGTTTTAACAGGCTTGAAAAGAAAAATTTGGTCTGCTCATCTATGTTATGTCTTTTATCTGAGAATCAGTCTAACCCTGAGTAGAAAGACTCACCACTCAGTTTTCCATTAGGTGGTGAATTGTTTGGCTCCAGAAACTTTCTAAGACCATTCATTAAGTTGTAGAAAGAGTAGTGAGTGCTTCATACAGTTAAAGGAGTGCTCACACCAACACATTCACAGTTCTTTACCTAGATTGCTATGTGAAAATCCGAGATTGCAATAAATTCTTAGCCAGAAATATTGTCCTGCCTTTTGGAAGTCCATAAGAAATATGTCATATAGTAGCAATGGTATTTATTCACTGTGCTTTAATAATACCTACTTGTTTTTTTTTAATGCTTCATCAATTTTGTCTTTTTTTTCCTAATTGCAGGCACATCTATCTGGAAAGCTTTTTTCTTTACGCCAAAGTTTAAACCAGATGATTCCAATGGCTGTTTTCCAACCCATGTGTGCTTTTGCAATGGGCATTACGTCACTCGTCACAATCCACCCCTACTCTTTGATATCTCCAAAGACCCAAAGGAAAGACATCCGTTAACTTCAAAAACGGAAAATCATTTTCATGAAATTCTGAGAGTCATGCAAGAAGCAGCGGACAACCATACGAAGACACTCAGTACAGTTCCCAATCAGTTATCTTGGGGAAACCTCCTTTGGAAACCCTGGCTTCAGTTGTGTTGTTCTTCTTCTTATCTCTCCTGCCATTGTGATCGGGAAGCAAAAGGTAGGGGTAAAGGTGTCAGACTGTAGCATCAAGACAAGCAAAGACTTTTTCCTGGATGAGTAACCTTCATTTGAAAATTTAAAACTTGGAATTCTGTTAATTTTCCCCATGTAGTCAACAAGGCCTGTCCAAAGCAAATTATAGTACTCCCCTGGATACCCTGGCATGGTATACTTTCTGTGATCTGAAGGATTGACTGTAGTTTTCATGATAACCCAATGAAAACTTTAGGGTTTGCTCTGTTGAGAAGGAAGAATGATGGTCTTTAATTGCAGGACCAATATGGCTGATTTGGTTGGTGGGCTGTTGTAAGAAGTGTGATATTAAAGGAGGGATTTGAGCAACTGTTCATAACATTTGTACTGGAGATTGGACTTTACAAAAAAAGCTCCAAAGAGAACCGTCCCTTGTTCTTGAACTTCTTGTTAAGTCATCCTTTTCCATGACTTGGAGCTGGACATAATGCCTGGCAATGACTATCTATGATTGATAGATTTCTGCATTCGGGAAGAACATGAGAATCAAGAAAGAAATTGTTCATAAGGCAGAGTGTTTTTTTAAAACACTTACAACTTGTATAATGAATAAAAGAATATCACTTGTATCAGTGGAAAATGATGTAACTTTTCACTTCTTGGATGAAAGTTTTATTGTTGTTCATGATAAGTGTTTATTGAACATGCTAAGTGTAATGCACAAAGGAGATAAAACCATTTCAGCCCTCTAGAAAGTTAACAGATGCAAATGTGTACAGTAGAAAGTTGCTAGAAGTATAAATTCATTAACTTGTGCTATATTTCACAGGAGATGATCCATGCCATGGAACTGACTTATATATATGGCCACCTTTTAATAAGGTTCATTTGGTACACCAATAGCTTATTCCCCATGACTGACCCACCCTCTACAGAATTCCATTCTGAAGTTCATAGTGATATCCTAGTATAGTTCCTTTCATGATGAAAAATTGAGATATAAAAAAAAAATGGGAGCGTTGGGGAAGGCATTCATATAAGGACTCCCAATATGATTCAACATGTCACTTTGAGGAAGCTTATTAAATTCTTTTTTAATCTTGCAGTGAAATATGGTTTAATTTGTACCACTGATAAACTTTCTGTTTTTCTTCTATTAATAAATTAATGATGGAAGCAATTAATTTGACCCATAGTGACCAGAATGGCTTTGGGCACATGATACAGAAAGCCTTGTGCTTCCAGTCCCTGTTGGGAGGCAGGACTAAGAGAATATCTTGGCCCTGGTTTCCTATCGCCCAGGCCACAATCACACAAAGTGAATATTTAATTTATGACTAATTCATCTTGATTTGGGGAAGATTGTGCTTGTGACTTCCCCTCTGATATTAAGTGAAATATTCAGTGGGACTTAGAAGATATTTTCCACTTCTTTTATTCTTCAAAACAAATTTCCCCAAAGAAAGGAAGAATTAAACATTCCTTTGGAGGTCAGAGGGAATCTTTGAAACAAGGCCAAAGCAAGTGACCTTTGTATATTGGCTTATTTAACTGTAACTCCTTATATAGTCTTTCTAAGAAATTTCTGTAGCCCACTGGAATAAGTTCTTTTTATTCTGTACCTTCCAACTCAATTTTACTTTCCATTTCTGTAGTAAGAAGTAATATTTTCCCTTTGTTTAAATACTTGTCCTAATCCCCTCACCTACCCATACAACTGAACTCTCCCTTGTAAAAAAGAAAACTGTTAAGCAAGAAGTGACAACATCTGGCAGTGGATACAACAAAATCCTACTGTCATAGTCCCCTGCCTCTCTGCCATTAGCAGGGCTATTTCATTATTGATTCTCCTGGACCATTCTTGGTTTTTCACTCTCTCAGCTTTCAGTTTTCTTTTAGTCCTCTTTTCATTTGCATTGTTATTATCATTCTGTATAATATCCTTCCTAATTATTGGGTATGAGTTCATCCAAATCTTGCCATGTTTCTTGAGATTCATCATGGTACAATAATATTCCATTACATCCACATTCCATAGCTTGGTTAGCCATTTTCCTTTCAATGGACATCACCTCCAGGTTTTTTACCACAACAAAACATACTACTATGAATATTTTTGTATATAGTGGGCCTTTGTTTCTGTCTTTTACCTTCTTGTGGGTATATCTCAATGAATGGGTTCATTGGGTCAAAAGGTATGAACAGATTGATCACTTTTCTTTAATAACACTAAATTATTGTCCAACACAGTTCAAATAATCCATGGCTCCATCAACAAAGTATTAATATGACTATTCTCCCATAGCCATTGACTATTTCCTGTTTTCCACCTTTGCAAATTTGCAAGGTGCAGGATAAAGTCTCAGAATTATTTCAATTTGCATTTCCCTTATTTATGATTTGGAGCTTGTTTTCATATAACAGTAACAATTTGTAGTGTTTGAAAATTGTTCGTATCTTTTGACCTCTTATTTGTTGTGGAATGATTCATGGTGTTATGTGTCTATATTAAATCCCTATACATTTGGAGTGTCAGAATTTTTATTAGTGATATTTGATGCAAAATTCTTTTTCCCCACTTGCCAGTTTATCTTCTTATTCTGGCTGCATTTATTTGTGGAAAAAGTTTTGATTTCGTGTACTTGAAATTGTCCATTTTGTCTTCTATGATCACCTTTAGCCCTTGTTTGTTATTCTTCTTCTATTTATAGTTGTGAAAGGTATTTCCTTCCATTCTCTAATTTTTTAAAAATGTGACATTTTATATTTAGTCTTGTATCCATTTGGAACTTATTGAGTTATATGGTATAAGATTCTGGTGTATACATAAGTTCTGCCAAACCGCTTTCCAATTTTCTCTCTGAGGGATTTTGGAAACTTTAAAACAAACAATATTTTAAAATACCATCGCTTTCTTATTATTACAAAAACTAGTTAAAACTCTACTTATTGTATTAGAGAATGTTCTTATTGTATTAGAGAATGTATTAGCATGTTATTTATGTATCAGATTGGCAACTGATACAAGTATTCAAAAGCTTATTTAAATAGTGAAAGAACACTGGACTTAGAGTCAGGGGACCTAGAGGCATCTAGGACTAGTGATGGACTTAGAGTAAGGAAGACCCGAGTTCAAGTTCAAATCCTGTCTTGGACACATACTGGCTGTGTGACTCTGGACAAGTAAACTTCTCTCAACCTCAATTTCCTCATCTGTAAAGTGAGGTTAAACTCTGAGGCTCTCTTCCAGCTCTAAGTCTATGATCCTATGATTTGTGATTTAATCATGGCTCTGCTACAGATTGTTTGTATGTCCTTGGGCAAGTCAATTAATTTCAAATTTCCTCCTTCAAAAATGAGTGGATTGTAGTAGGTGATCTCTAAGGTCCCCTCCAGCTTAAATTTCATGGCACTTAAGAGCAAAAATTCCTATCTATAACTTTGATTTTAATTCAATTCAGATTTTTAGAAACTATTATGACAAGGGAATTATATATTAAAGAAATAAACCTAAGAAAGCTATTGTTGCTGATTTTATATATAAAAGTTCAATTATAATTATACATTATTGTTTAACCTATAAAATGTCACCAACTCTAAAAATACAAGGCAAAAGTGTTTGAAAGTATTTGCTTTGAAATAACTAAGAGTTACTATTATGTTTTAGGTTGTTTAAAAGTGAAGTTTGTGTATAATAATCATAATTATCATGATTTTAAAACCATTTGCCAACATTCTGTTTGCATGATGAGACAGAAAAAATGTGGATATTTATCATGTCAAAGCAAGATCAAGAAAATTTACTTAGAGAAATAGATAACTTTTGCAGTGCTGTGTAGCATGAGTACTTGATTGCAAAGCAAACCCTCTGTATCTTCTATATATTAATGTAGCTTCTTGCTGAATGTATTTGGAGGTTTATAACAATTCACTAGTCCTCCTGAAAACTTCTACTTTTCAAGATGTTAAAACATAAGCTACATTCATTCATTCATACTAGATAGGCATCATTTTACCAGAGCAGTAAGGTTTTAGGGAAAGGAAGACTGATGATTTCACGTGCCCGTGGAGATAAGGGTTTGGCTAAGGAAACACAGCATCTCAAGTTTCCCTAAAGGACACATACACAGGAGGTGTCCAGGGGAGGAATATGACCCACATCTGAGTAATATTTTCTTCAAAAGTGACTGTTAAATTAAACATTCCCTATTTGGGCTATATTAATTAATGTAAATTTAGAAATTAAAATTATATACCCTTCACCTTTGAAAATGATGCATCTTAATGAAATTACTTCAGGCTGTGGTAGTACAAAAAAGCATCACTGCCCCCTCCCACCTTTCACTGATTCCAATCTGAGTCCTACAGCCAACCTGAAAGTTTCATAAAATCCCAAACAAAAGAGAGGCCAGATGGCTTTCTTTTATATAAGAGAACCCCATTAGGACTAGGAAAAACAATAATTCAGTCATGAAATAGGGTCTAAAAAGATCAAGAGCAGCAAATAATGGAGATGACAGGATAATTAATAAGCATTAATGTAAGTTTTAGAAGATATATGTGATGAGAAACAGATTTAGGATCATAGGATAACAGCTTTGGGAGAAACATTAGAGGGTCTTCTCTCATTTTACACATGAAAAAACTGAGGCCCTCAGAGATAAAATGGCTTGTCTTTGTTCTGGACAGCCTGAATTCTAGAATAGATTTTAAAGAGAAGGATTTTAGCTAGAGCAGACTGAAAGAAGAAAGATCCCCAGACAATCAAGAGTGAAGATACACCACTTGGAGTCTAAAGAATGTAGATGTAGTCCTTGTTCTTCCACTTACTACCTATGTGACCGTGTGCCCTTAGGCCTCAGTTTTCTCATCTGTAAGATTAGTGGGTTTGACTAGATGGTCTCTAAGGTTCCTCCAGGCTCTTACAAGCATTAGCACTTGACTGTATCAAACTCAAAGAAGGATGAATTAAAAGAGCCTAGGAGTCAAGAAGTGAGTAATGGGAGTGTGTGTTGGTTATGCATCAAGGTGACTGCACACCCCAGCCCATCATTATATTTGCCTTCTTCCAACTGACCACTTTTGTGTTGATAGAGCTACCTCTAGTGATCATTATTTAGTAACATGTCTTTGTTTAATGGATTTTGAATAAAGTGATTTTAATTTATCAATATGGAACTGTGTGATATTTTTTCTTGGGTGAAAATTCTAACAAAGAATGTGTCTACTTTCCTAATTGTGATGCTGGCTGGTAAGAAGCCCCTAATGTGTTCCTATAAAAAATAACAACAACCAGACAACAACAAAACACTTATGTGGTTTTTTATTTAACAGTCTTTAAATATGAACATAATGGGGACACTTACATAATATCCCTTTAAAACTTTGGTCTCATATTGTGAAAACTAATTAGACCTAGGTGACTTTAAAAATTATTTTCAAAATATTTCCTTCCACTACCTGCTACTTAATTTCCACAACAATGTCTATGACAATAAGCTATTTTCACATATATAATTTTTTGTTCTAGTTGTGAATATCCCAGGATCAAAGAAGTTAATCTGGAAGATAAATTGAAAATCATCTACCCCAGACTTCTCATTTTGCAGATAAGGAAGCTGAGAACCAGAGGAAATAAATGTCTTAATCTAGGTGGAAATTGAACCCATCATCTCTGAACCTAGAACCAAAGATCTCTCTGTAGTATCATATCATTCCTAGCATTGTTGCCTGATGTGGATAAATAAATAGAAATATACACACAGGGGTTCTTCTGGGGGGGAAGGGATAAAGGAAGAATGAAGGGTGTAGATATATAACTATCTTAAACAAATATAAAAGGGCTTTGACAATGTGAATGAATGGCAGTTGGGATCCAACTTAAGTGCTTGCAACTCAATCAGTGTCAAATTATTCACAAAATAGTTGGGATCCAACTGCCACTTAGACTAAAACACCCAGGGATACCTTACTTCTACAGGGAAAGACACAATAGGAATAAAAAATACTTTTCTAATACCTAATTTAAGATTAAAAGAGGTGGGAGAGGTCACATTACTCTAAAACGCTATGGGATCAATTCAGGATTAAAGGTTAAAGATCTGGGAAATCCCTACTCTACACTGTGCAGGCTGCCAAGACACAAGGGACTAATGGGATCTCACGTAGTCTGATGGTCTTGATCAGTAGCTCAAAATATATCAGTCTAAGTATAATCCAAGAGCACAGGTTCCAGCCAAATAACTCTTCAGAGAAGTCAGGGAGACTGATCTTGCTTGTCCACCAAACAAGACAGTATTCTTAACCTGATCTCCTTGATCCTGCTAGTTGAGATGTTCCAGATGTTGCTCACAGATACCCAAAATCCACAGGCTCTCAGATCAGTGGTTTCCCAACTCCTTCAAAAAAAAACCCAACTGCCTTTAGAGAGAGTCCACTGTGTTCAGCCCCTTGCTGTGTTCCAGGTTGGAATCTCAGCTCCTGCCTGCCTGTCTAAACTTCCAAATCTGCTTTTAAAACCTCTTTTCCCTCTTACATGCCCTATTTTCCCTCTTACATAACAAAAAACAAAGAGGATATATCCAGGATCACCATTAAATAGGAAGGGAACTGCAAGAAAGTAATTGAATTTGACAATTTGAAGATCTTTGATAACATTGAAGAGAGCAGTTTTTGTCTAAGAATGGAATCTAGAGCCAAATTTCGAGGAACTAAGAATTAATGGGAGGAGGGGACATGGAGCTGCCTAGTATAGCTCGTTTGTTTTGCTTGATTTTCTTATTGGCCGAACCAGTGTTCAAACCCTGACTAAAAATACATAAGTCAGTGTATTTTTTTTTCTTTTTTTGCAGTAAAAAAATTTTATAACCTTTTATCCTGGACAAACTTTTTCTTTTGTTTTCTTTTGTTTTGTTTACTGTGATTTCATAAGTATTTTCTACTAAGTAAATTTTCCCCACCAATGCCAATTGGCAACAGTTGTGCAACTTGTAGGCTTAGGTAGTTGGTTATTTCAGACAATAAGTGTTTAAGTGGCGTTGTTAAAGATCACAAAGCTAGTATGTGTCAGAGGTCTAATCTGGGTCCTGTTTACTCCTCCCCATTGACTCCTTTTTTTAAACCCTTACCTTCTGTCTTAGAATTAATGTTGTATATTGGTTCCAAGGCAGAAGAGTGGTCACACCATTAAGAAGTGTCTGAGGCCATATTTGAACTTAGGACCTCTCATCTTTAGGCTTGGCTCCCAATCCACTGAGTCAGCTGACTACCCCCCAGTGCCCTTCTCTCCTCCTCTCTCCCCCAATTATCTTGTAAGTCACTAAGCAAACTAAAAGATGCTGGGAAGAAAATTCTCAGTAGAGTGGGGGTGGTGGAAGGCAGATACAGCTTTTTACACTTTAACCCTATCACCTGAGATTATTACTTCGACATTTTCTCTTTTGATGATACCTAAACCTAGCTAAGAAGCTCAATGGTGCAGTGGATGGAGTCAGGAAGACTCGTCTACTTGACTTCAAATCTGGTCTTTTAGACACTTACTAGCTCTGTAACTCTGGGAAAACCACTTAACCTTGTTTATCTCAGTTTCCTCATCTGTAAAATTAGCTGGAAAAGGAAATGATGAATTACTACTCTTGTATCTTTACTAAGAAAACCCCAAACGGGGTCATGAAAAGTCAGACATGACTGAACAAATCCCAAGAAAACAGCTGCTTTCATTTTTTGGCTTAGGGCATGAACAAATCCTCCTTCCTTTAAAACTGTAGACATAAAAACTAAAGCATTTACCAAAGAAATTAACAAATAAAACCAAATATAGCACCAAGTACATAAACTTATGTAGGCAAAGTATTGTTTTTCAATTTAATGGCTTTTGACCTTATTCCTAGAATCCTTTTCCTCTCTGGTCTTGTCCATCTCTAAAGTTCCTCATGTCCTGGAGCCTAGTTAGTCCTGCAGGCTAGCATGATCTCTTGAGCCCAAAGCTGGTACATTTGGAATTTATCTCTAGTATCTCAGACTAATTATTGATATAATAACTGATATTTAGATAGTGCTTTAAATTCGCAAAACATGACATATGCAATGGCAGACTGACTGCTGAGCCAGTTTCTAGTTATGAACTCCAACATGGAATTTACTCCTAGACTCTCAGACCTCAGGTGGCTATCTTTTCCTGTAACAGATTCACCAATCCTTTGGCATTTTCCATAGAATTCTGGTTTCTTGAAAGCTCTACCCTTGGTCTATTTTAAGCACAGATAAGATTGACACCTGCTGGGTTCAAATAGCATGACATACCCATCTAGGTCCAGCTACCACTTCCATTCCCTTGAAATATATTTCAAAATAATAATTTTTCCAAGACGATTTTCACATTCCACATGGAATGGCTTCTTTAGCTGGACTTTACATGTGGTAAATAGTAGTCAATCCCTTCTCCTCATTCCCCTCCACACAGTAGGTGAAAGGTTCAATTTTTACAGATTAAAGTTTTGTTGGTGGTTATTTTTTTGGTCAAAGTAGAGAATGATATTTTGGATGCTATAACTAATCCAACTCCATCAGAAGAATTATCTACCTCATCTTTAATATATTCAGCAAATTTTTACTCCACTTCTGCTCAAATACTTCCACTAATAAGCCAAGTCAGTTCCTTCTGTTTTGAGGCAATTTAAAGATTTTTTTACTTATGTTGAGTAGCCATCTACTTCCCTGTAATTTCCAAATTTTGGCCATAGTTTTGACCACTGGGGTAAAGATTTGATGATTTAGTATGCCCCACCTTTAATCTTCTCCAGGTTTCCAATTCCTTCAATTGATTTTATTTCAGTATGGTTTCCATTGCCTTCACTATTGATCTTCTGAATGAAATTCTGCCCTTGTCTCTATTAAAATGTGTGGTTTAGATCAGGACACAATATTCCCAATGTGGTTTGGCCAACATAAATGTATCAGGTCTTTCATCTCCTTCACCTTAGATATTATATTTCTAGAAACGTAGCCCAAGTTTCCTCTAGTTTCTTTGCTGGTTGGTCACATTTGTATTCATGATTTATTTTGAATCTGCAGATTTAGAATTAACCTTTGATGTTTCTTTAATCAGTCATTTTCTAGTCATACCTTAGTATATATGCATATGTACATATACTATATTCATATATACATATATTCACATCATTGACTACTTAAAGAGAGAAAGGGAAAAATGGAAAAACACCTCTTTTTTTAGTAATATTTGAAAATTCTGGAGAATCTGAAGTAGAACAGGAAGAGAAATGAAGAATTTTTGACCTGGATCCCTTTTCAAAAATGGAGATTGCAGGAGGAACTCACTGATTGGAGAAAGGGGACTCAGGGATAGAGGAATGTTCTAGGGTGAAAATGCCATAGGGCCAAAGAGATGTTCTAGACTGAGATCAGAGATGCTGAGGTAATTTCTAGGGTAAGAACATAGCTGAAACATTGTGGCAATGTTGAGAGAATCAGCAGTGGAATAGGAGAAGAACTGATGAACCTCATATTTTTACTCTGAAATCTACCTCTAGGATAAATACATTTTACTTGTAGAGAAAAACAAAAGCAAAGTATGCCTATGTTTTCAAAACATTCTAATGTAGAAGTTGTCAAAGGTCAAAACAATTTTCTTAGTAATATTGATATTAAAATTTATAATATGATATTTATATTGATTAAGGTTCTTAAGGTCAAAACAATTTTCTTAGTAACATTGATATTGTAATTTATAATATGATACATATATATCAAATATAAACAAAAGGTCTTTGAGGCTCCAATAATTTTTAAGAGTATAAAGGAGTAGGAGCAGCTAGGTGGTTTCATGGGTTGAGAGCCAAACCTAGAGATGGGAGGGTTTGGGTTCAAATCTAGTCTCATACACTTCCTAGCTATGACCCTGTGCAAATCATTAACCCCCTTTGTCTAGCCCTTATCATTTTTCTGCCTTCTTAGAACTTGCTTCTTAGGAGGAAAGAAAGCGTTTAAAAAAATAATATAGAGGATTTCCAAGTCCAAAAAGTTCAAGAACTGCTACTCTAGTGAATGTACTATTTTTATCATGCATTTCATCATAATGAGAACAAATAGCAGTGCAATATTTGTTCAGTCACCTTATTTATTAGTTTGAAACAAATAAAGCCAGATTAGCAATATCCAGGATCTCAGATTTACTCATTGGATATTTACTGAATGATCTTTTCCCCTCTTCTGAAGGCCATTCTCTATTGAGATTTGAAAATCTCTCTGTTCCCTTTCAAGTTGATGTGAATCGAGGTGACAAATGTCATATGAAAAGGTTGGGAGAAGTCAGGATTTCAAATACATCAGAAAAGGGCATTCATGGCATTTTATTAGACAAGAGAAAAAGCATCAAGTTGGTAGCCGATATGAAAAAAAGGAGATCTGACAGACTATCCATTCAAACCTTATATCAAAGACAGATGTTTGCTGATATTACCACCCAGAAACTGAGAGACAAAAGAAGGCATCAGCGCCATACCTTATCTCTCTTGAATAGGAGCTTGAGAGAATGTGAGGTTGTAAAGCGGCGTTACATATAATCTATGGCAAGTGAAAAATACTCTTGAGATTTGAATGTGTAAGTAGACTGTTTTTCTGCTGAGATTTATACAACACTACTAATAAATAATGTAAACAAATGATATTAATGATAGTTCAGACTAAATAAAATTATTAACATCTCCTCAAATCCATGAAGCAGTTATAAGTGTATAGGCAGAAAAAAAAACCAACTCCATTTATTAAACACTCATAATGTACCAGCAATTCTGCTAAAAGAAGGGACAGAAATACAAGCAAAATCAGGTAGTCCTTATCCTCAGGGAACTTATATTTTAATGAAGACAATATACAAAAGGGAGCTGAAAAGGTTGAGGAGAAAGTGAAAAGGTACCTGGCTGGGTTTGTGATTAGTAGTTTCCTAAATTTCATAGATAGATGTAATATGCATAATAGGTAACATACATATATTACACATATATAAACTAGGGGACCAATTACAGATACACACACATACACACACATGTAAAGCCCACTGTGGGCTCTGAAACGTAGAGATAGACTGTATGACATATAACAGGGATATGAGAACTACTCTAGAATATTTCTACAGGTGATAGATTCTTTTCAAGTCGTCTTAGCAAGATATCCAATATATATCTTGTGCATACATCGTTGTTCAGATGTTCTTCTCTCATTAGATTTGAAAGTATATTTTGCATGTTTTGTATTCTCAGGATTTTGGCACAATATCTGGCACATATTAAGAAGCTAATAAATGCTTGTTGACTGACTCAGGAAGAACTAAAATGAATTGCAGTGACCACTAAAGCTAGACCCAAATCCACAGGCAGAATATTAATTAATTTTAAACAGCTTTATTTTGATTGCTCCTACTTTTGTAATAAAGTCTTTTTTATTTATTTATTATGGTTCAGAGGGTTCCATGACCCTTTCATTCCCTACAGAATACACAAAAATGCAATCCATTCACCTTTCAGAACTGGTCAAAATTGGGAAGAATTGCTATTGAGGCTTGGAGATATTGCCAAATTTTTAACAACTGTTTTCCCTGTCCTTTACTCCCCAAATGTACATTCAACCTGCTTTTATGTTTAATCTGTGTTATCACATTTTCCACAAATTTCTTAAGTCCAGACAATCAATAAAACCAGGAATCAAGCTCTCATTTGTAGTGTTTTCCAATTTCCAATATGTAAATGCTCACACTGAAAATTTATCTCTTGCTTCTATACTCAGTTCAAACTAATTCCAGCACACTTCTGAAGGGGATGATGGGAAGTGACAAGGGGGAAGAAGAGGTGTCAGAAGAGCAGTGAGCAGATATCCAGGAAAAACACATTTCCCAACCAATATTGTATTAATGAAATGATCATGAATATATTTAGTAATGCTTTTTATGCCACACAGCATGCAAGTTGGGATTTTAGCACTCAGCAACCATGAGGAAGGCTACTGAATCATACTATCTCTTGGAAAAACTCAATTAACCTTTAAAATGTTTTAAATTTTTTAAAAAATATTTTTTGCTAATTTAATTATCCCTTGAAAACATTTCTGGAAGCATTTTTAAAGTAACAAAATTCTAACACAAGCACAATCCTGGATATTTATACACTGTATTTTGACCATTTACAGAGTGGACAATACGTAGCCTTTTACTATTTGAAATAAGCATTATTCTCTATTACTCCCCTACCTCTATCAAGCTTTTTGAACTCTGGCATTCAAGAAATATTCTAAAATGGGAAAATTATATAATGTGATTCTTTTCTGCAAAACTTTTATGGAGAAAATGGTCATTATTTGAAATAATATTTTACAATTCAAAGAGAGACTTCAAGAATTAACCAGGCCTGAAGATGGCTACTTAAGAATCTAACTTTTAATTTAACCCTGGAAAAGGTCATGCATAAAAGTTAACAGCAGGCAAAACATTACCATGAACCAGCCACTTATGTCTTCTGATGGAAAACTGGAGTAGCAATGCAATAGCAAGACTTATCAAGTAATGTAAAGACTACTTTGTCATTCTCATTTCTATTTAGAGGAAATTTTGCCTTTTAAGCAATGATAGAATACAGGTTAAGAAAACCAACTGGCCATCAATTGCAATGTGACAATTGCCCTGTAATAGTCTATCTTATACTATCTTAGATAATGCAGCAGAATGTTTTTGATTAATACTTCTGTCCAAAGAGCTGTTTAAGCTCCAGGGAGATTTTAAGAGCTGAAATTTCAGGCTCTCACACCTCATTGTCTGGTCGCTGTGAAAAGTGCCACAATCTTGTGTCCTCTCATCATTCACTATGCTTTAAAAATATTACTTTGCAAAAGAAGCATTTGGGTACAGTCCAGAGCCCATGGATATTTTCTGAAAATAAAAAGAGATTCTTTCCTCCATCAGAAGATTTATGTTACTAAACGGCAACCTGCTTTGATTATTTTTCAGTGAGATGCAGCCATGAGAGGCAGCTCCTTACAGCTAGATGGCATTTTGCCCTTCCTGGAATTAATGCCAATGACAAAGGGTTTTACTAGAGCCCAGGGAGCTGCATGAAGGTGCTCTGAATGCAGCAGACATAACCTCACTGTGGAAGATACTTTTCTAAACACTCAATAGCAGGACAGAGTTAGCCTTGGCCTTTTTCCCTTGTAAATTTGAACTAACCTCCAAGCACTATCTGCCATTAATTCTTTTTGCAATCTGGCTGCATAGTTTTGCAATCTTGACTTATGCAAAGATAATGAAATAAACATACATTATGAGCAAAATTATGCTGGGTCAGGGTATGTTAAAGCCACAGAAAAATTAAAATGTATTTCTAGATCAATGAACCCCCCCCCCCACAAAATAAAGGAACAAAAGAGCCTGTGGGGTCAGGTTTCTCATTTCTCTCTGCTTCAGTGCTCCCACCCTGGTGAAAAACTGTGGAGATATTACTAAAACAGTGTTTAGGTGAATTCATATCTAACCTCTCCCCAAAATCTAAGGAACAATGTTGCTTCTAGAACAGGTAATATGTGTAATCAAGTATAAATGAGTGGTAAGTTTTCTCTACCACATACAAACACAGAGATGCTTAAAACACAAAATCAATCTGTCAATAACAATTTTTAAGCAACTACTACATTCCAGGCATGTTACTAGATACTAGAGATGTAAAGACAAAAACAAAAAAAAATGTCTTCAAGGAAATTACAGTTTACAGGGAGATTGTTTTTACAAAAATGGTAAATAACAAATATATAGGAAGTAATTTCAAGGGGTGGGGGGGAGGGACAGGAGATCAGGAAAAAAAACACAACTTTTTTTTTTAACAAAAGACTAGTTAGGTATGCATTAAGAAATACAGCAACCTAAAATGGTAGCCCATGAATTCTACACATACTTTCTCAGAAAGATACTCTTAGTAAGACTACTAAATAGATAATTCTGTTTCACCTCCAACCTACATTGTTTAAACTATTCAAAATGCCCAAATCTCCTGGCCATCCAGAGCATCTTTCTTTCTTCCCTCCTTTCTTCCCTCCCTCCTTCCTCTCTTCCTCCTTCCTTCCTCCCTCCCTCCTTCCCTTCCTTCCTTCCTCCCTTCCCTCCT
>NC_058132.1:468467165-468485072 GCF_016433145.1 Gracilinanus agilis | reverse complement strand
TCCCTCCCTTCCTTCCTTCCTTCCTTCCTTCCTTCCTTCCTTCCTTCCTTCCTTCCTTCCTTCCTTCCTTCCTTCCTTCCTCCCTCCCTCCCTCCTTCCCTTCCTCCCTTCCTCCCTTCCTCCTCTTCCCCTTGTTCCACTTCTCCTTCTCCTTCCCCTTCTTTTCTTCCTCCTCTTCTTCTTCCTCCTCCTCCTCCTTCTCCTCCTCCATCTACTTCACAAAAAGGTGATTCTTCCTTATCCAGTAACCAATGATCTTCAACAAGATCTCCAGGCAAAGGAACTCATGAAGATCAACCAGAAGATATTGAATCATTGCAGCAAAATGAATAACTGCAGTTATCCTGATTTTACCAACTTAAGGTAGTTAGATGGTATAGTATATTGAATACTGGTCTTAGAATCAGGAAGATAAGAATTCAAATTCTCTCTCATAACACTTATTGCCTGTATAACTTGAGAAAAATAAATGAACTCCCTTTTTTTCTCAGTTTAGCTTCCCATTTTCTTCATCTGTAAAATGGGGCCAATCTCACTGGGCTCTCATAGGGATCAAATAAAATCTGTTATCAAAAGAGATATTTGTTATATTCTTAATTATTACCTTAACATAGCTTGATTTTCTCCCCCATTCAATGCACATTCAAAAACTTTTATTATCATTATTTAGATAGTAAGCTCTTTGTAAAGTTTAAAGTACTATAGATATTATTATATAGTTATTTTTTATTTTAATGAAAATTAAAACTATAAATATTTTTGACATGATCAAGGAAATTTCTTTAAAGCAATAGATATTTTTTATAGTTATATGTAAATGGGAATTTGCTTATGACCAAGCTACACCCGTCTTCTCCAATACATATATCCACAACACATATCCACATGTCTATATCCACATATACATAGGTATTATACACATATTTATATATACATACACACTACAGAGATTTATGCCTTGGAGAAGATTGATGTGACCTGGTTCACAAGCAAATTCTTATGTTACATATAACTATAATAAGCATATATAATTATAATTTTATTTATATAGAGAGGAAGAGAGAAGAGGGAGAGAAGAGAGAGAAAAAGAGAGAGAAAAAGAGAAAGAGAGAGAGAAAAAGAGAGTGAGAAAAGAGAGAGAGTTAGAAAGAGAGAGAGAAAGAGAGAGTCATAAACACATATACACACACACATACCTTTCAGCAAGGAACTCGAGCACATTTTCAGTTCCATGAGAAGTAACCCTCTCTGACAAGGGTCCTACTGTAATATCATCAAGTGGATTGGACATGAGTGGAAACTCAGTAGAGCAGTGGTCACTGAATTGATCTTGTGCTACATCCTATCAAGAACCAGTCAAATTAGTAAAAATAAATTGCATAATACAAACATGGAGGCATGTATATGTACATATTTGTATATCAATATGTATACATATGACATACACACACCATATACATATATACAGCACACCTAGAAAGAAATCTCTTTATGTCCAATCATATACACACACAGGATATATATATATATATATTGCACCTAAATGTTATATACACATATGTATACTTACTGTTTTTATTCAATCATGTCTGACTCTCAATGACCTTTAGACCAGGCATGCCAATGCTGTTCATGTGGTTTTCTTGGCTAAGATACTGGAATTATTTGCCATTTCCTTCTCTATTGGATTAAAGCAAACAGAAGTTAAGTGACTTGCCCAGGGTCACCCAACTAGTTAGTGTTTGAGGTTGGATTTGAAATCAGGATTCTCTGACTTCAGACTCAGCACTCTATCCTCTGAGCCACTTATTCATATATGTATATCTATGCCATACACACATATAATATGTATGTATATATACATATATATATGCATATATATATATTACAACATATATATCACAACCATATTGCTCTAACACTAAAAGGCAGGCATAACATCTGCCCACCGTGTTTTCAGGCCATTTGAGGTTTCTTGACATAATTGAGTTGTTTGCATTTTAAAACCCAAATTTGCTATGTAATCCTATTAATATACATACCTACACTCACAATCTCTATTGTGCTATGAAGTTCTCTCTCTATTTCTTCTTCCCTTATGATGTCTTTGGTGTAGAGAGCTTGGGAGTAAGTATGGTAAGAAGTCTCTTTACCAACGAAGACTTGCAACCCTTCTGCAACTGAAAGTTTTAGAGAATCCCAGGGACCATGTAGAGGGGCTACTGAAAAGTTAAGTGACTTGCCCAGAGCCAACTAAGCAGTGTATGCCGGGTTGTAAAAATAATGAGACTAAAACCACAATTGAGAATAAAAGTAGCACCAATTTCCTGGATACCACAAAGGAGGGTTGAGGGTTGGAGTGTAGAGCAAATTCCTGCTATTGCTTGAATTTTTTTTTTGTTAAAACCCTTGTACTTCGGTGTATTGTCTCATAGGTGGAAGAGTGGTAAGGGTGGGCAATGGGGGTCAAGTGACTTGCCCAGGGTCACACAGCTGGGAAGTGGCTGAGGCCGGGTTTGAACCTAGGACCTCCTGTCTCTAGGCCTGACTCTCACTCCACTGAGCTACCCAGCTGCCCCCTATTGCTTGAATTTTAAAGAATCACTGCAATTACATATGTCAAACAACTTATTTTTAAGTTCAAAATGATAATTTTATATGCAAACAAACATTTTAATTATCCTAATGAGATAGACTTTTGCAATTATAAAGGATTCTAGTGGTACTACACTGAAATCTTTTCTCATTTATCTTTCCCACTGTTATAATTGCAGTTTGCACGGACAAATGCAATGCAAAAATGCACTGTAAAGCATTTACTATTCAACACATAAACATTCTCCAAATCACAAAATATGGAACGGAAACAAACGAAGTTAATCTTGTTGCTCTACATTTTATCTTATTTTGGCATGGAAGCTGGAAATTCTTTCCAATATGGAAGATTTCAAATCATTTCCTCATTTAAGCCTTTATTGCAAATATCCTGATAATGAAGTTCATTTCCTAAGCAAAATCTGTTTACCATGCTAACTTCTGTATCAAAACTCCCTACAGGTGATGTCAGAATTTAGTGTTCATTTTTGTCTTCACTTTAATGATTTTTTTACAGAAACTTTTTTTGGGGATTACGTTAAGATCAGATTGCTTGAACGTTAGAAGAGTCAGCCACAAGATCTGCCCACTCTGCTCAGGCTATTTGAGGTTAAATGTTCATGTCTAGTAGACTAATACTTCCATCATGTTTCTTGATATAGTTGAGCTGTTTACATTTTAAAATCTAATCATGCTATGTGATTTTAAATAGCAACACAAAGCAAAAACAGCAGGGTGCGATTGTCAGATTCATTTGTGATGAAAATATTTTAACTAATTGTATAGATGTACATGTATAAGAGAACACACATTTTAATACTTTCAAATAGATTCTGTAAATCACTGTGATGTTTTCTTTTCCCCTTTCTGGATATTTATTTGCCCAGAGGATAATGCTGTATAAGACTATCTAATAAAGAGATAAAATTAACTCAAACTATTTTTGCTTAGACAAAGGGGAAGTTGACATCCAAAAATGATCAGAGGGAAAAAAAATTTTAGTGAGGTTATTCAAAGTTGACTCTCTTCATGGATTAAATTCATCAGAGAGTTGTTCCTTTCTCTATTTCCCTTTGCTTTATAGCCAGAGGCAGTTAGTGATGCTTGGTTAGAATTTCAAGGGCTCCCCAGAGAACCTGCCTCTCTACTGCAATCACCAGCATGGATAGAATCCATTCTAAATCTAGAAACCAACTCATTTCTGAAAACTCTTGTATATCCATATCAGAAAAGATGCAACCCATACCCTATATTTAGCAGCCATAACTTAAGTTATTTCTGATTCCACCTAATAGTTCTGGATCTTTTCAAATCTCCTAACTTGAACTTCATTTCCACTGGTTTCCTTTAATCTTGAATCCTTTTGGGTATATTTTGACACCGTTTATGCCAATACCTTAAACTGTGGAATAGTTTACCTTGGCCTATATGTTGTACCCATCCTTCATCCAACAATGAATAACTATTAACTATTAATATCATATTTAAAATTTTACAAAGCATTTTCCTCACAGTAACCCTTGAAGTCAATAGTACAATGACTATTATCTCTATTTTTCAGGAAAGGAAGCAATTTTAGAGATTTATTCATTCATAGTTTTAAGTATTCGAGACAAGATTCCAACCTATGTTCTTTCCAATCAGCTGAGTTGCCTCTCATTGCTTCTACCTATGTCCTGTAGAGTGTTTTAATATTTCATTTAATTAATTAATTAATTAAAAATATTTTCCCATAGTTACAGGAATCGTGTTCTTTCCCTCCCCTACTCTCACCCTCCTCCCATAGCCAATGAGCAATTCCACTGGGCTTTTTACATGTGTCATTGATCAAGACCTATTTTCATATTATTAATATTTGTACTAGGGTGATCATGTAGAGTCTATATATCCCCAATCATCCTCATCGAACCATGTGATCAACCACTTGTTTTTCTTCTGTATTTCTATTCACACAGTTCTTTCTCTGGATGTGGATAGTGTTCTTTCTCATAGGTCCCTCAGAATTGTCCTGTATCATTGCATTGCTGCTAGTAGAGAAGTCTATTATATTTGATTGTACCATCATGTATCCATCTCTGTGTACCTTGTTCTCCTGGTTCTGTTCCTTTCACTCTGCATCAATTCCTGGAGGTCATTCCAGTTCACATGGAATTCCTCCAGTTCATTATTCCTTTGAGCACAATAGTATTCTATTCCATCACCAACAGATACCATGATTTGTTCAGCCATTCCCCAATTGAAGGGCATCCCCTCATTTTCCAATTTTCCAACAAAGGGTGTGGCAATAAATATTTTTGTACAAGTCTTTTTTTCCTTATTAGCAGTGGTATGGCTGGATCAAAGGGCAGGTAGAGTTTTGACCACCACACCACTGGGAACTCTCTCAGACTTTACCATCTGCTTGTTCAAGCTCCTAATCTAGACTGGTATCTCAAATGATAGGCTCATTGCTGTGACATACTCATCATCTTTCCATTCATGATCTTTAGCCTGTGCTCCATGCATTCCACTTCCTGGCACTTATCTACTCCACCCTGGATCTACTTATGACCTGGGGCATAGAGCTTTCTCTCATGGTAGGTGAGCTCTGGACTTGGAATCAAGAAGACTCATCTTCTTGAGTTTATGTCTAGCCTCAGACACTTATTAGCTGTCTGACCCAGGGCAAATCACATAACCCTGTTTTCTTCAGTTTCCTCATCAGTAAAAAGATGTAGAGGAAAATGTCAAAACCACTCCAGAATCTTTGCCAGGAAAATACTATATGGTATTATGAATAGTCAAACATGACTGAAAAATGACTGAATAGTACAGCACTACATAGTGAAGCAATATTTATGTGTTTAACTTTCATTACATCATGGTCATGAACTTGTAAGAAATGATAATGTAGCCATCAGGTAAGAGATAAATGAATGAATGAATGAATGAATGAATGAATGAATGAATGAATCACTACCACTATTGTTCTTCCTGAATTTTAGATACTCTCTGTAATATCTAGGTTGATGAACACTGGTAGGCAGTTTTACCTTCTTTTTTCATTTTAATTTAAATGCTCTTTTGATTAGATTTGTAAGACTCCAGGTCAATATTTTCCTGCCCATCTCTTGTTATATCCACTACATCCTTGGCCAAGAATCTGCTATTCTATATTTATAGTTCAGCAATATTCATCTATCTCAGAAACCATCTTCCTTTTTTGAAATGTATGTAAAATATATTTCCATGTTATCTATTTAGAAAGAAAGCAAGAAAAAATGCTTCAATCTGTACTCAGAGTCCATTAGTTCTCTTTCTGGAAGTGGATAGCACTTTTCATCATCAGTCTTTTGGAAATGTTACAGATCATTACATATCACTGCAATACTGCTGTTACTGTGTATATTGTTCTCCTGGTTCTGCTGACTTCACGTTGTTTCAGTTCACATAAGTCTTCCCAGGCTTTTCTGAAACCATCCTTTCTTACAGTACAATCATATTCCATCACAATAATATACCATATCTTGTTCAACCATTCTCTAGTTGATGGACATCCCCTTACTTTCTAATTTCTTTGCAGCCACAAAAAGAGCTGCCAAGAATACTGTACTGATGTGTCCTTTTCCTTTTTATTTCACCTCTTCTGGTTATAAATCTAGTAGTGGTCTAATACCATCATCTTAACCAGCTGTTAATTTTCTAAAGCTGCATTCTTTTTATAGTCTTACCTTTTATCAGTAGCATTGATTAAACCACTACCTCTAATCCTAAATTCTTTTATTTCTTGCATGAAACTTTATGATCTTTAGGAATGCTTTCTACATTTTGGCCATATTATTTTTGCAGACATGAATCTCCAAAGCAGTTAGGAGTTATCCTTTCTGTCAAATCCTAGGAGGTTCTTTACTACATCCTATGGAAATTAATCTAATCTAACAAGTATTAAGTGATGGTTACATTCAAGACCTTGTTCTAGACATTGAGGATACTAATGGCAATAAAAGGGAAAAATAAGTCTTTGCCCTCAGGGTGCTTATTCTCTACTGCCTGAATTCAATGTGCACATAGCAGGTATAATGAAAAATAATTTGAAAAAGAAAGAGGGCACTAATAGCTAAGAGGATGAGGAAAGGACACCTTGGGACAAAAGTTTGATGAATGTTAGGAATTCCACAGGGGCAAAAGGGAGAAGTGAATAAATTTCACTTATGGAGAAATGCCTTAGTTAGTGATTGACAACCTTTTAGAGATGGAGTGACAGGTCCTGCCCCCAACTCACCCCCAAGTGTCTTGCCCATGCCCCCCCAGAAACATTCTGTGCCCCTCCCCCACTGAGTGCCAAGCTCACACTGCCTCCTCATCTTACTCCACCCAGGAGAGGGATGAAGCTCTCCCATTAAACTGCTGGGCAGAGGGGTGGGTGATATAGTCAGACTTGGGGAGAGGGAGAGGCAAGGGGCACAAGCTCTCTAGTTACATGAGTTATGTTCCCCTCAAACCTAGCTCCTCTCCAAAGTGGAAATTGAGGGGACCTTGAAAATTTCAAAGTACATCCTCTTTAGCCAGTGTTCTAGGAACCAGAAACCATTTCAAATGCAATACTTTAATGAGAGAGAAAGAGAAAGAAAATACCAGAAAAGAAAGCAAAAAAGTCCCAGCTTACAGGAAATCCCTTTATTTTTAGGAAAATATAACCCTCAGGTTAAATGACATCATCCTGAAACATTCACTCCACCACCCACATTCTAGTCTTCCTGAAGCATGTATCCTCCAAATGAACTTTTTTAGCAAATAGTCTAAGGTTGAAGACAGGTTTTAATCTGGATTCAGGGTTTAGACTCAGGCTGGCACCCCTTTGAATATAAATTGAATGAGCTGGGTAGTGGTTTACAAATGTAAATTAAAGCAGCCCAAGTTTGCTTGTGAAAGAAACTGGGGAAGGGAGCTGAAGAGGCTATTAGCCTAGTCTTAGGTTCATAAAACTTATTCCTAAATCACTAGACTATAGTTTTGAACATTTTTAAACTACAAACTCAAAAGACACGTCTCCAAATCCCCAAAATACTTTGTATAGTAAAGACACTGGTTGCTTCTGATAGTAAAGACATAAATTGTTTCTGTCTCACTCTGGCCAAAGGAAATTAAGAGGCCATTGATTCTGAATGGGGTGAGGTGGTCTTGTCCTGCAAGGGATGTCATTTTGGAGAGACCTGCTAACTAACTCTCCTAGGGAGAGAAGGAGGGGAGCAGCCCAGCTGTACCTTCCTCCACCTTTCTAGCTAGGAACTCTGGTGAACTCTGTGCTGCAGGGATGGTGCACTGGGTCCTTTGAGGTCCTTGGCATGTGTGCCCACAGAGAAGTATAGGCATGCCATCTCTGGCACACATGCCATAGGTTCACCTCATGGGCCTAGGTTGACAGAAAATCTCTCTATTGTTGTTACCAGGTCAAGAAATAGCTGCCTCAGAACATTTTAGGAAGAAGTCATTAATCACCACTAATCTTAGCTTCCTTCTCTCATCCACATTGGATAATCTGACGGCACCTAAAGAGCTACATCTTCATTTCTTAGAAGAAGTTTATTCTTCTTCAGACATTTTAAGCTCTCTACTCTTGAGGAAAAATATCATGTTTTTTATTTAGCTCCAGGTTTTTGTTTCTTTTTCTCCTCTTCCTTCCCCTCTTGGTTATATTCTTCTATCCTCTATCATCTTCACGCAGGTCAGGATTCCCATCTTACTCTTTAGATCCTTAAATTTTTTTTTTTACATTTAAATACTTCCATTGTTTAAACAAATCCTTACTGTTTTTATTTATTTTACATTTCAAATTAATTAATTAATTACATTAAAATTCCCAGATATCTCCCTTCTTTCTTCCCCTACTCACACTGGAGGAGGCATTATTACACAAAAACATATTTGTATATATAAAACTATGTCTTGATTGTTTCTATTTATCAGTTCCTTCTCTGGAGGTTTACGTACACTCACTCTAAACATTATATTTTTTCAATTAACAAATATTTACTTTCTCCCTCCTATACCTCCATTGAAAAGAGGAAGAAAAATAAGATCTTTGTAAAGTAAGCATAATCAAGCAAAACAAATTTGCACATTGGTCATATCTGAAAGTGTATACTTTATTCTTTATTTTGAATCTACCTCATTTCTCAGTCAAAACGTAGTAAGTAGCATGCCCCATCATCAATCCTTTGGAATTGTGTTTGGTCATTGCACTGATCACAGTTTTTAAGACTTTCAGAACCATTTTTCTTTATAATGTTTTTTCCCCTGTATATATTGTTCTCCTGAACTTTCATTTTCCCTGAAAAACCTGAGAGTGGAGAGGTATTCTTTTTTTTTTCTTTTTTTTGGGGGGGGCAACTGTACCTCACTTAAATGCAATTTATTCTCTAATCAAAAGATATCACCAGTGATGTCATTTTGGTCTTCTTCAGGAACAAAGGACAACAAAAAATACCACCTCCATTCAATAAACTCTAACGGTCCCTCTATTACCTACAGGATCAAACATAAAAACTTCTGTTTGGTTTTCGAAGTATTCTGTAACCTAGCCTCTTACTACCTTCCAAGTTTTTCTTCTTTTTTTTTTTAAACTCATCTTCTTGTATATTGCTTCCAAGGCAGAAGAGTGGTAAGGGCTAGACAACTGCAATTAAGTGACTTGCCCAGGGTCACACAGCTAGGAAGTGTCTAAGGCCAAATTTGAACCCAGGTCCTCTGGTCTGTGTCCTGGCTCTCAATTAGTGGAGAGGTATTCTTGAGATTTTTTTTATCTTCCCTTCTATAGTTGTCCTAAGACAATTCTGCAGTTTGAGCAGTCAGTCACTGGCCATTGCAGAAATTCTTGGCAGATTTTCTTGGTATAGTAACTTCCTTTTTCATTCCATTCTTAGTAGAGGAGTTTAGAATTAGCAGGTCAATGTCCCACTGCCTACTGACCAATGCCAACTTGTCTTATATGCTTAAAATAATAAAAACTTACCTCTGTATGATTCTTTAAAGGTTGCAAAGTCCTTTTTTATAGTAAACCTCTGAGGCAGCTATTTTAATTATTACACTCAATTTATAGATTAGGAATATGATGTTAGAGATTATTTCTAAGGTCATATAACTAATGTGTCAAAACTGGGATTCAAACCCATGTTTTTCCTGATTCCAAACATTGTGCTTTTTCTGCTGTTTGGGTGATTCCCACTTACTTTTATTCTTTTATTTATCTATTTATTCATTCATTTATTCATTTATCCATAGGGTCATTTATTTATCTGTTTGTTTGTTTAAAGGCAATGGGGGTTAAGTGACTTGCCCAGAGACACACAGCTGGTAAGTGTCTGAGGCCAGATTTGAACCTAGGACCTCCCAGTCTCTAGACCTGACTCTGAATCCACTGAGCTACCCAGCTGCCCCTCCTACTTACTTTTAAAAGATAACATGTTAGGTAGTCATTCATCCACCCTATCCTGAGTGGAACTCTGTTTTTTCGGTCATAGATTGCCTGAAGATTCAGACAGGTTATTTACTAAAAACATGTTTGGTGATCCCTAGATAAAGGCAGCCCACCAGGAGGGTAAAAGAAACCTACTCTCAGTGGAATCAACTCTGAGAGGGAAGAACAGCCAGATATTTTGGTGAGCTAAGTCAATTGTACAAAAAAAATCAAGTCATTCCCCAAATGACAAATAATTAAGGGACACAAATAGTAAGTTTTCAGATAAAGAAATCAAAACTATCAAAAAACACATGAAAAAAGTGTTCTAAATCTCCTGTAATCAGAGAAATGCAAATCAAAAGAACTCTGAGATACCACTTCATATTTGGCAGATTGGTCAATATGACAGAAAAGGAAAATAATAAATGTTAGAGGGGATATGGTAAAATCGGGAAACTAATGCATTGCTGGTGGAGTTGTGAATTAATCCAGCCCTTCTGGAAAGCAATTTGGAATTACACTGTGAAAGGGAATTTTTATTCCCTTTTTCTATATTAAGTTAATCAATCAAGAATTTAAAGTAGCCCTCCTCCTTAACACTTAGTAAGTCACTAACAAAGAGAGTTCACATTGTAATAAGCCACAAGCACTGCCCTCCCCTGCTAGCAGTGCTAGGCAAATTCAAAGACTGTGATTGATTCCTGAGATGTGATGAGGAGAGCTGATGAGTGGAGAAAACTGTATATAAGTGGGAATCTGAGAGAGATTCAGGGTCTTTATTCTTGACTCATTCTTGGCAGCTGTTAGCCTCAGGAGCATGATCTATGTTGGGATTCTTGGTGGTCTCGGCCGCATGTGAGCTGAAGGTTCTTGGCGGTTTTCAGCATATTTTGGCTCTTCAGATTTTAGCTTCCTAAATTGGAGACTCGGGCTGAAGGATGCTTACGTGGGTGAGACTCTTGCCTCCTTGGTGTGAGAGACTGCCCTTTGTGACAGTCTCTTCAGAGTCAGTTTTTGGTTGTTGGAATACCTGACTGGAGACACTCTTGTGGACTGGTGAGATATGAATTTGCATTCACGGTCTGGAGGATTAGGATTTAGGGTATATATAGCTAGGCAAAATTTTCTACCTCCTTCCTATATTTCCCTTTTTACTATCTCTACCCTGTTGTAATAAAGCTACTAAAGCTACTAACATACTCAGTTTATTTTTTAATTTTTTATAAATGACAGCCACAATAATTCTTTTTAACTCATAAATTGTTTAAAAAATTTTAAGCCTTACAATGCACAAAGGACTTTAAAAGAATTCATACCTTTTGATCCAGCAATATAACCACTAGGTTTGTACCCCAAAGAGATAAGGAAAAATACTTGTACAAAAATATTAATAGTCACACTCTTTGTGGTAGCAAAAAACTGGAAAATGAAGGGTTGTCCCTCTATTGGGGAATGGCAGAACAAATTGTGGTATATGATAGTGATGGAATACTTTTGTGCTGTTAGGATTGATGATCTGGAGGATTTCTATATGAACTGGGAGAACCTTAGTGAACTGATGCACAGTTAAATGAACAGAACCAGGGGAATGTTGTACACAGAAAGTAAATATTGTGGAACTATCAAATGTAATGGATTTTGTTACAATACAGGACATTCCTGAAGGACTCATGGGAAAGAATGCTATCCACATTGAGAGAAAGAACTAGGGAAGTAAAAACGCAAAAGAAAAACATATGATGTCACTAATCACATGTATATATGGATATGTGATTTGAGGTTTAAACTTTCAAAAATCACTCTATAGTAAAAATGAATAATATGGAATTAGGTATCAAGTGATAACATTTGTACAACCCAGTAGAATTGCTTGTTGGCTCTGGGAGGTGGGAGGGAAGAGGTGAGGGAAAGAAAATGAATCATGTAAATGTGGAAAAATATTTTAAAATAAAAATTAATTAAAAAAGAATATTACCATTCTTCCAGCCATGCAGGAAAAGAAAGAGATAACATCTTAGTACACATCAGTCTCGTTTATAATTTGAGGAAGTGTACTATCATCTTATAGAAACTCTAATTTTTTAAAATTCCAGACTTGAATTGCACTCCAAAATCCAAATATTATAACAGTATATATTTTAGAAATAAAACTTTTACCAAGGAAAAATCTGAATGCAGAGATACCTAACTAAAATTTTAGATATAGACATACATATTCATATATAGATAAACATATTGGGCATAAATCATATAGAAAATATGAATTAGCAGATTACTCAGTCAGAAAATGGCAAAAACCAAAACCCAAAGCTCTAACAGAAATCAGGTCATGGCCTAATTAAAATCAGTAAGTGTATCTGAAAGAAATTTAATATGTAGTCAGTTCTCAATTATCCATGAGGAGATTATCTATGGTTATGTCTCATGCACAGCAAATTGTTCAATTTTTGTCAACAGAGATTAAATATTTCAGAGCTGCTAAAACAAGACAGAATTTTCCTTATATTGGTCCATGTGGTCCATGTTCTCAACCCCACAATGGTTGGTTGGTTCATCCCTTGTAAGTAACTTAATTGATTTTTTGTCCCCATAACCAAATTTAAATAATCTTCTTAGGCCATTGCCTTTTGAAGGGGAAGATCCATATGGGATGTTATGGAGTGAGGCTGAGGACAAATATGGGAGAGATCTAACATTTGGAAATAAAAACTCTTTTGTCTTCTAGATAAAAATCTAAAATTTCTTTTTAGCTTTTAGAAGAAAAGAATGAGCAGTAGGATACTACAGAAAAATTTTGCCTTGCTAAAAAACAATTGATGGAGATTATAATCTTGTTGAGCATTTATAATAGCCATTATTTGTCACACAGAGAAAGATGCCTAATTAATGTTTTTTGTTGATTGAAGAACATTATTTATTAATTTCTAAATCATATAATTTAATTTTTACATACTCAAATTTGTGTATATCATTCATCCATATAAATAACTCTTCATATTTTTGTTGTGGGGATGTATGCATATATTTTTATTTCTGGGAACCATGAAAAACAAATCCTCACTTTCATTTGAATGTATCTTTTACTTTCTCATTTTTGGCATGGTTTCTGAAGTCTTAGATCTTAACTCAAATAAATTCAAGACAAGCCAGTAAGCATGTCTTATGCTTGTTATGAACCAAACACTATGCTAAGCACTAAAAACACAAAGATTTAAACAATCCTTGCTCTGGAGGGGTCCAGTCTAATGTGGGAGACCACAACATGTATGCTTATACCATGCATGCAGCTAGGTACAAACAAGATACATATAGGATAAATGGAATGCAATCTCAGAGAAGGCACTAGAATTAAGGAGGATTAGGAAAGGCTTCTCATAGAAGATGGAGTTTTATTTGAGAACTGAAGTAAGCCAGGAGATAGAGGAGAGAGAATTCTGGGCATGGGGGACAACCAATAAAAATAACACAGTAGGGCCTTGCCTTAAAAGGTCAGTATCATTGGATCAAAGAATATGTGAAAGGAAGTAAGAAATAAGGAGGCTGGAAATGCAAGAAAGAACCAGGTTATGAAGAATTTTAAAAGAGAAGATATTGTATTTGATCCTTGAGGTAATAGGAATCCAGTGGAATTTATTAAAAAGGAGTATGATATGGTCAGAGCTGCAATGTAGGAAGACCAATTTGATAGCTTCTTGACTTGACTTAACTTATCCAAGGTATTCCCAAAGATTCTGATGAGAATCATTAGACCAAATGACTTCTGTGAGTATTTGTTTGAGCTACATTAATAATAATATTCTCCCTCAGAGAGAAGAAACTTAATTAGTATCGTTAGTCTTTATCTATCTTTATCTGTCTGCTGGTATTTCTATACTGCAGATCTTAGGTTAATGTGAATAAAGAATAGCCTCTGAGTTATCTGGTACAGGAAAGATGATCTTCAGGCTTGGCCCAGTCCCCCTCAGAGAAACCCCTTCTAGGTAACTGGCAGCTGATCAGGATCACACAGATATCTCCTCAGTTCAATACAGCAAGATGCCTTCTGGGTAGTTATATTTTTTTGATCAGGTTGGGAATCACTTTTGTATAAAAAATGATGCCAGGTTCAGGAGAAATGGTCCAGAGCTGCCTCCTACCAAGAGTTCAAGCTCAAAGACACTGAGGGCTTCCAACAGTTCCCTTCAGGTTTTGTTGCTCTCAGAAATCTTCCCTCACCAACATCCTAAAGCTTCTCTCTTTGCTTTTTCTGCATTTGCACCTTGCTTGATTGTTCCTGGAAATTCCCTCTTCATTCTCATGAGTTTCCAGTTTATCTGTCACCCCCATGAGGAATTATACCTTAGATTTAAGTCTTTTCCATCATCAATAACTCCAAATCTGAAATGGCCTCTCTGACTAAAATCACCTGCCCTTTCACTTTCCCACTCTCTGAATCAGATAGGTCATGTGTAAAAGGTGGCAAAGACAGGAAGCAGCAGACCCAGGATTGAAACTTAGGTTTTCTAGTAGCTTTCCACTGAATCACACTGCTTAAAAGTCTTTGATAGCTCTAGTTTCAAAGGATGGAAAAATTCCTTTTCTTGCAAAATTAATTTATGCCATTGGTTTTACATCCTTCAGGAAGGTGTACCATCAATAAATTCCTTGGAATCTACTTTCATTTTAATGTATCTATTACCTACTTCCCTTTTACCTATGGACATGCTTAGGTTTTGCTATTTTGAAACAAAGAGACAGAAAGAAAAAGAAGGAAAAAGAGAAATAAACTTTTTATTGGCCTTAACATCTTTTAAGCTTTTGCTGTGGTGTATGTATGTGTGTATGTGTTTGTGTAAGCACACACAAGCATGTGTGGGATCTTCTTGACTCTATGGATAAAAACTTAATCTGTGATTTCATTGGTATAAGAAATTCACAGATTTTCTTCTTGACTTCTAATAATGCAGGTTAGTGCCTTCTCTGTTAATTTTGATCTTAGACAGTTATCTAGAAAATTAAGATATAAAGTGACATGCCTAGGTCAGAGCCAGTTTATATTAGGGATAGATCTTGAACCTAGTTCTTTATCTATTATGCCATTTGTCTTTCACTGTAAAAATTATTTTAGTCTTCATTAGATGCTCCTAACTCCTCACTTTTGCTCCTTAACCCCTTTCAAATTAGCTGTTTATCCTAACATTCTACCAAAACTTTTCTTTTAGTGATTGCCAATGACTTATTTCTTCATTGCTTAGCATTTAATAATCTTTTTTGTCTCATTTTTCTTGAAATTTATAAGTATCTGACACAATCATTTTCTTCCTATCTTCTACTTTGGCTTCTGTCATACTTTTCTCTCCTATTTCTCTTCTTACTTGTCTGAATACTTCCTTCTTGAGGCTTTTCCTATTTCCTCTAACTTTTCCTTCTTCTCCACACTAAGTTTAGCGACCCCAAGAGAGCCCTGAATTGATTTCTTACTTCTGCACTTGAGAGATAATTAATGTAAGGGTTAAATTAAGGAGTTTAACAAAGTGAGGACAGCAGTTTAACAGAAACTTTGTTCAATTAGAGAAAGAAGTACAGATAGAAAGATAGAAAAGAGAAAAGAGAGATTATTAATCTTATACCCTATAATTATACCTAAAATTCCTAATATCTACCTAAAATTTCCTAAACCTATCTCTGGCTTCTGAAGACAATTTCTTCTGTCTGGATGCCATGCCTATCTCCCCTACTCTATCTCTAAATGATTCACTGATTCCATAAATCTCTAAAATAATAGACAGCCACCACTCACTCACTCCTTCAATCTGTTTTCTATAGTGGCACAATTGTCAGTAGCTAACTGCTAGCAGATCCTTGGCGCAGAGACAGACCTTCTGATCTCTAGAGATCCCAGGGGCAAAAGACCCTCTAACTGTCAGTGGCTGCTTCCTTTTCTCCTCACTGACCGACTGTCCCCCCTAACTTCGGAGAGCTGGCTACTTCCTCTCCTCAGTCCTGGTCTCCCCCATAAAAGAACCTTCAATTCTGGCTCACTGACTCCTGTCAGTTCTGATCTATTTAGAAATCTTGCTCTCTAGCCTCGTAAGGAGACAGAGGGAGAAATTAAGAAAATCCATGTAACTAGGAAGATCAAATAAATAAAGCACTCAGCTTGGAGTCAGAAAGACTTGGAGTCAGAAAGTTCTGCTTAGACATTTACTAGTTATTTGAACCTGGGCATATCATATAACCTATCCTAGCTGCAGTTTCCTCATTTGAAAGCTAGACTTAATGATCTTTAAGATCCAGCTCTAAATCTATTTCCTTGTTGATTTTATTTGTTTCTGTAGATCTAGATGATTCCATGATTTTACAACAGAATGCTAGTTTTTCTTCTAAGCTCTAAGCCAAATCTCCAACTGCTGATACCTTAAACCATACATATTAAAAACTCAACTAGTTTTTTTCCAACCTATCCCTTCCAATGTCTGAATTTCTTCTCAATTACTCTAGAAGCCTCAGAATCATTTTTGACTCTTACGTCTCATTCCTATCATGTTTATCAATTTCCAGACCTTTTGGTTCTAAATTCACAAACCCATCCACACTCCTCTCCAGTCACGTTATCATTATTTTATTTCAGGCTCAAATGATATGTCCCTTGGATTATGGTAGTAGTTTCCTGTCTGATTTCCTTACCTCTGGTCATCTCTCTTTCCAGTCCATTCCTTTCCTATCTTGCAAAATAATCATCTTAATTATTGTCTGGTTTACCCCAAATTTTAATTTATTACCTTATTGTCTCTAAGAGAACAGATGAACTCTTAGTCTTCAACACAACATTTCTGGCATTATTTTTTAAAAATCATTTTTACTGTTCAAAGCCCTTTCTTCAAGACTCAGCTCAAGTTCTATCTTCTTTGTGCTTTCTTTATGGGCTAAGAATATTCTTTCCCATCTTAATTTTTCTAGAAAATTTTGTCCAGATCTCTCTTTTGCTCTTATCACAGTTTCAATTTTGAGTGTGTCAAATTTTCTGCCTCACCCTCCGACTTCACTCTCTGCATTATTTTCCAGCTTTCTGTCTCTAGTGCTTGGCACAAGGCTCTTCATATTGCTTAGAAAATGTTTGTTGAAATTAATTTTAAAAAGTTTTAGCTCCAACTGCTTCCTTCTCTCCCTTCAGTATAGTTTTATTAAAAAAACCTCAAGATCTTGGTTATTTATTTGGCACTGATCAAAAATAAAAATGGTTAATTATTGAAAAAGTGTTTAGTGTTTGATAAATCCAAGAAATTCAACTAATAGTTGCAAAGAATCTTCACTGACAAAAAAGAAAATACTTTTAGAAAAACTGGAATAAGGCCAGGACTAATTAAGCTTATACAAACATTTTACTTCACACATTCCAACAAACTTCAAGTGGAGGGATCATTATGTATACAAGACAGGAAAAAGGAAGAAGATATCTTTCACAACTGTACAGATGTTTCTGCCTAGCTATCGTATTTCACCTCTCTGTTTCTCATCCAATATAATTTGTTTTAAACACCTATCCCTGTTATTACACTTATCATATGAAGCTAGCCTCTCTTTCTGAAATTTCCTTAATATTACAATTCTCCAACTTATGAATATATATGCTGCATTAGTAAACATGGGGAGGTAGATTAGGGAGAATTCTTTACCAAATAAGTAATAGAGATGTGCATGAAGAATAAGCTGGATACCTTAAATTACTAAAATTTGAAATTTTTTCATAAATAAATTATTACAGTTAGCAATAAAATACTTAGAACTTTTATTATAGTAAGAAACTAGAAACAAAGTGAATGCCCTTGAATTGGGGAATGGTTAAAAATAATAATATATGAATCTAATGATTATATATATATATGTATATATAT
>NC_058132.1:468437550-468462389 GCF_016433145.1 Gracilinanus agilis | reverse complement strand
CCTCAGACACTTCCCAGCTGTGTGACCCTGGGCAAGTCACTTGACCCCCATTGCCTACCCTTACCACTCTTCCACCTATAAGTCAATACACAGAAGTTAAGGGTTTAAAATAAAAAAAATTTTAAAAAAAACTAATGACTTCATGAGATATCAAGAAATAATTAAACAAAGCCAAAAGAGTAAAAAAAAAGAATATAATGTGAAGTAACTCATCCAAAAAATCCACCTGGAAAAGTAATTGAGGAGAGATAATTTAAGAGTTATTGGACTACCTGAAATCCATAATTAAAAAAAAACACATAGACAGTATGCTTCAAGAAAATATAAGGAAAAAAAACACCTAAAAACTAAAACTGCCCGGATATCTTGGAATCAAAGGTAAAGTAGAAATTGAAAATAATTCACCAAATCACCTCTGTATAGAGCTTCCAAAATGAAAGTTCCCAGGAATATTATGGCCAAATTCCAAAGTTCTCAGATCAAGGGAAAAAAATCCCTATTTTTCCAATTATATCTAAGACCAAATTTTATCATTAATTAAAAAATTATTTCTAAATATTCTCCCATTTCTTCCCTTTCCCCTCAAAGAGAAAATTAGCAATTTGATATGTTACATATCTGCAATCATGCAAAACATAGTTCCATATTACTTATGTTGTAAAAAAACACAACTCTATCCCAAGCCTTCCAAGAACAATAAAATTAAAAAAAAATGCTTCAATCTATTTTCAGACTCCATAGGTTCTCTTTTTGGGGGTGGATAGCATTTTTCATCATTAGTTCTTCAGAACTGTTTTGGATAATTGTATTGTTGGTAATAGCTAAGTCATTCACATAGTTTATCTTTCTGTAGTATGGCTGTTACAGTGCACATTGTTCTCCCGATTTTGCCCACTTCACTTTGCATATAAGTCTCTCCAGTTTTTCTGAAAGTATCCTGCTGCTCATTTCTGATAGTATAATAGTATTCCATAACAATAATTTAACACAAATTATTCAGTCATTCCCCAGTTGATGGGAATCTCCTCAATTTCAAATTCTTTGTCAAGACAAAAAAAAGTTTCTTTAGTTTCTTTTCATTAAAAAAATCTATTTGGGATATAGACTTGGTAGTAGTGTTTTTAGATCAAAAGGTATGCGTGGTTTTACAGTCCTTTCGACAGTTCAAAATTTCTTTCAAGAAGATGGATTGGTTCACAACTTGGTTAATAGTAGTTTAGTGTTCCAATTTTCCCCCTCCAACATGTGTTATTTCCTTATGTCATATTAGTCAATCTGATAGATGTGAGGTGGTACTTCAGAGCTCTTTTATTTTGCATTTCTCCAATCAAGATTTATAGAAGTTTTCATGTGAGTGTAGATAGTCTTGAAAACTACCTGTTTATATCCCTTGACCAGTTATCAATTGGGGAATGATCTGTATTCTTATAAATTTGACTCAATTCTCTATATATTTGAGAAAGGAAGCCTTTAACAGAGAAACTATGAGTGGTTGTCATTACAGTTATGATTGCTTACTTTTTATTTCCTTCAATTCTATTTTTCTTTGCTCATCCTTCTCTTTCTCTCCTTTTTACTTTGTCTATAAAAGTGTTTTGCTTCTGATCACTACTTCCCTTTGTCTGCCTTCTCTTCTAGCAATACTCTTCTTTTCCCCTTCCTCTCCGACTTCCCTGTAACATAAGGTAGAAGTCTACAATAGAGTGTGTTATTCCCTCTTTGAACCAATTCTGATGAGAATAAGGTTCAAGGGTTGTCTGCCAACCCCCATTTTCCTCATCCAGTGTAGAAGCTCTTGTACCTCCTTTATACAAGATAACCTACCCCATTCTACCTTTTCTTTCCCTCTTCTCCCAATGCATACTTCCTTTTTGCCTCTTAATTTTTTTAGATATTATTCCATCATAGTCAACTCACATCTGTGCCCTCTGTCTATTTATACATAGGTTTCCTGAAGTTATATGATCCATATTGTCTCTATCCCTTCTTCCCTTCCCTCTCCCAGAGCTAACAAGCAATTCAGTTTGGGTTATTGCGTCATTTAAAATTATTGTAAACACTGGAAGACTACAACTCCCCGGACTCCCTTCTATAATTTCCCCTCACACCTCTCACTTCTTTTGTGGGAGGTGTCCAGAGAAAGTATAAAAGAGAAAGTTTGGTGCCTTTTCTCTCTCTACCCTGGAGCTCTCTCTACCCTGAGGGTTTGGAGCCCGAGGCTCTCGGATCCTGAACACTCTCTCTTGGTGCCTTTTTCTCTTTCTATCTACCTCTTAGTTTTTCCTAGACTTTCCCTTTTCTAATTAAAATAAATCCCAGCTATTCTAAACCCTAAGTTTGCTCTCTGATTTTTTATTTGAGCCCCTAAAGGGTTCTGGTCAATTTTCCCCTGCTGGAGCTGCGCTACCTTCTTTTGCCTTCCTCTACCTTCCTCACTCCTTTCTCCCATTCCTCCAATCCTCCTACCTTCATCCCTTCACTCCCTCACAGCTATATATATATATATATTCACACAAAAAAACATATTTCCATATTATTTCTTTTTGTAAGTGAATAATTTTATAAAACCAAAATCGCAAAACATATACTCAAATAAACAAGTGACAACCTGTATGTAAAACTAATTATTTAAATAAAGTAGATGAGTATTTACAAAAATATAATTCCTTTGGTTAGCAAAAGAGGAAATAGACTACTTGAGTAACTCTTAGACTACTTGAGTAACTCTATATTAGAAAGAAATAGAACTCAAGTAGTTGAGCTCCCTAAGGATAAAAAAAAAAACAAACAACCCATATAGGACCATACAGATTTATAAGAGAATTCTACTATACATTTAAAGAATAATTAATCCCTAGTATTATATATCTGTCAAAATAGGTAAAGAAGGAATCCTACCAAATTCCAGCTTTGACATTTAAACCAACGAAAGCAAAATCAGAGAAAGATCAATTTCTCCAACATATATTGATGTGAAAATTTAAAAAAAATCTAGCAAGGACATTACCACAACATATCATGAAAATCCTACTCTTTGATAAGTTGTACTAGAAATTCCAGACTGGTAAAATTTTAGAAAAACTAAACACATAACTGACAATATCAGTAACAACAAGCAACAACAATCCCATAATTCTATCAATAGATATAGAAAAAAAGTTTTGACCAAACATAAAACCATTCTTATTAAAAACACTAAAAACCATGAGACAAATGGAGCTTTCTTTTCTTTTTTTTAAACCCTTATCTTCTGTCAGAATCAATACTGTGTTCCAAGGCAGAAGAGTAGTAAGGGATAGGCAATGGGGGTTAAGTGACTTGCCCAGGGTCACACAGCTGGAAAGTATCTGAGGTAAGATTTGAATTTAGGACCTCCCATCTCTAGGCCTGGCTCTCAAACCACTGAACCACCTGGACAGGACAGCTTTTCTTAAGATGAAAAGTGGTACCTATATGTAAAAATAAGAAAAATGATTATCTGTATTGGGAATAAACTAAAAATCTTCCCATTAAGATCAAAGATGAAGAAGTCAACATTTGTATTCAATATTGTACCAGAAATACCAGCTATAGCAATAAAACAAGAAAAAAGAAATTGAAAGAATAATCATAGACAATGAGGAAACAAAACTATCACTTTTTGCAGATGATTTGATGATATACTTTGAATATATGCTGATAGCTTCCCTTAAGGGGAGACTGTCATAATGATCTCCAGACCATATTATACCACAGAAAAATCTGGGAAGGCTTGTATTAGTTGGCATAAAGTGAAATGAGCAGAACTAGGAGAACATTTTACACATTTTACATAGTAACAAAAATATTGTAATGGCAATCAACTGTGAAAGACTTGGTTTCTCTAATCATGTCCATGACAATTCCCAAAAATTTATGATAAAAAATTCTGTCTACTTCCAGAGAGAGAACCAATGAACTCAGAAGCCATATTGAAGCATATTTTCTTTCACTTTATTTTTCTTCCTTTTCCCCCCTTTTCTCAATGTGGCTAATGTGGAAATATATTTTGTATGACTTATGTAAAATGAAGTATTTCTCGCTTTATCAATAGGTAAGTAAAGGGTAAAAGGAGGGAGAAATTCAGACCTGAAAATAAAAATTTTAAAAAGTCTCTTCTCACCCAAATTTGAACACAGATGTGAACTGAGAAAGGTAGATTACAGTAATCACTTTGTTGATCTTGAAAGCTCTGTAACTAAGTTTATATGAACTATTTTGCCTGTCATATCACATTGCTGTCTCCTATTGAACTTACAAATAACCAACCCCTCCAACCATCATTTTTTTCCAACTGCTATCTAAACCATGTCTTTCCTATCTTGAAGTAATTCCTAAAAAAAATTTAGAATTCCAGCACAAATGTTTTATTGGTATTGCCATATTGCAACACCACTATTTGAAATACCACAACCTTCAAATAACTAAAAGAGAAGCCTCACATACAGGTCAATGAAAAGACTGAATTTGAACTGACTTTTATATGCAACCAGTGTGGAACTCCAAAGAGTAATAAAATTAAGTGACATCAGTGATATTAGAGAAAAAGGAGAATGGCTAGTCATGTGGCAAGATTAAGTGATGACAAAGAGATAGCTAGTCCTTCATTTATAGTGAACAAAACCTCTCATATATTGCCTAGCTTTTCCATGGTGAATTTTTGAGAGGTTATGCATGAGAATTGCACAGAATGGAGAGGCAAGTATGCATTTCAATTAGTATCATTGGAGAAAATTCTCAGATTAATGATATCACAGATACATTTGAGTATTTAAGATGTAGGAATCCCTACTATGTCTTATAATTAAATTCAGACCTGTCTTCTAATTTGTCAAGATAATTTCACTTATTTATTTATTTTTGTTAAGATAATTTTGAGTTAACTTTATTATTTATTCTGTTAGTTATCCTTTCCAGCTTTGTGCCATTTGCCCATTTGATGAGCATGCCATTTATCTCTTTATCCAGGCCATTGACAAAAAATGTTAAATAGTACAAGGCCAAGCATAGATCTCTGGAGTATTTCACTAGAGACCTAATTCCAAGTAAAAATGAATCATTAATGACTCTTTGAATTTAATCATACAAACAGTTCTAAATCTAGCTAATTAAAATACCATCTAGACCAGGAGATCTTAATTTTTCCTGTCATGGATTCTTTCTTGAAATATTATTTTTAATTCATAATTGAATGGCATGCTAAACTTTATATAGATATTAGTGAAAATTTAAAAATGTTCATTTTCCCATGCAAGTACATGGAACCCTGAAATCTATCCAAGAATGCCTGAGGTAGAATATATATTTTTATTTTTCAGAAAAAACTAGCATGAAGCCTTAAATATTTTAGCAAAGCAATGAATAAGCTATATTCACAGCATTCTTCAAACCTACTACTTTAAAAAGTCAATCAAATAAAGTTAATTTCACTTGAAACAGGGTTGGTTTCATATGAATTATCTTTTAAGTAGCCATTCTGATGCCTTTTGTTCTACGCTCTATTTTGTAGGTGCTCAATTTGTAGGTGCTCAGGTAAACTTAAATTCATCAATACTAGCTAAGAGCTTTTGGATATAGGAGACACTGTTGGGGAGGCCAAATTCAGATAGGATATGGAACAATTGGATATTATGTACATGGAGAGCATGGATATAATTTGAGAAGAGAGACAGGCTCAGAAAAAAGTGGTGGTGAATGGGATGGGAGAATATATGTGCTAAAGATACTGACCATATACCATTGTGTGATTATTACATGAAATGAGGCATCAGCACAAATAGAAGAAAAGAGATTGTATAATTTAAAGGTGAATCAACCAGTAAGCCAAATGTATCAATCAATGGTAATTTCATCCATTTTATCAAGAGGATGAAATGCTCTTCTCTGCCTAATATATTTTAGAAGTTAATAACTAGCTCATGAATAATTTTCCACATTTCATCATATGCATTTCTGTACTCCAAATATGAAAAGCAAAGATGTTCAAAATATTTCTTTAAAAAATAAATGTCACTTTTTAAAAAAAGCCTTTAACTCCTAGATAGATTCAGTTACATGCTCTATATAGTCTTTTAGGAAAGATCCTGCTAATAAAATTCTTCTCTTACACCAATTATATATTATCTTAGACTTCTTTCTGTCACATATTATTGAATGTATCTTGAACATTGTGCCTTATAATAATTTAGATCAAATATGATTGCAAATCAATTCTTGCAGCAGCAAGCAGATGCAAGAAATTGGTTGATATCTCAAGATGTGACACTATGCCAACCAACCTGTTTCTGAGGAAAGACAGCAGCTAATCCTAAGTTCAAATTATTAGCAAAAAAAACAAAAACAAAACACCATAGAAAGAAAATGCCTCATGATCAAATAAGTGATATCATAGGAAGTCACTGTCAGAATCTCAGTTGGTGGAAGATATTACATGTTTATGTGCTTAGACAGCCTTAATTATCTTTATTGCTACCAAAGCACAAAGTCTGCAAATAATAGGAGCATAATAAATAGTGGTCAGACAGAAAGGGTAATATATGGGCATATATGTTCATGTATATGCCTTTATACCCATATTCTACCAAAAGTAATATGTCAGTTATTTCTGCAAACATACAAACATTAATATACATATGTATATAAAATATTATCATCTATGACATGAGATTTCCACTGGTCTTGAAATAATCATTGAACTACTATTAAGTGGGCTGAGATTGTTCACAAAACAGTGATTGCTAAGTTATTGGATATGATCAGAAAGAGGAGAGCTCCACTGCATGAAGAAATAATAGTAGTGTTAGATTAAATGTAATGAATAAAAAAATAGCAATTAGGTCTAAACAACTCTTCCAGGAAGGGTCACCCTTGAATTTAAATAGAAACAGAGAAGTGAATGTTCTTATAGGTAAAGAAAATTCATATTAAAGACAATTGTCAGTGGTATGAGTGTTCAAGTGACAAGGTTCACAGACTCATACATAGCTCTTATCACCTCCTTAAACACTTTTCTTTTTTAATTTAGAATTTTTTCCATGGTTACATGATTTATTTCCCCTACAACCCCTCCCACCCCTTTCCTGCCCCCTCTCAAATCTAATAAACAATTCCACTGGGTTTTACATGTATCATTGTTCAAAACCTATTTCCATGTTATTCATATCTGCAGTAGAGTGATCTTTTAACATCAAAACTGCAATCGTATCCCTATCACTTTATGTGATCAATCACATACTTTTTTAATGCACTTCCATTTCCATAGTTCTTTCTCTGGACATGGATAGCGTTCTTTCTCACAAGTTCCTCTGAATTGTCCTGGGTCATTGCATTGCTGCTAGTAGAAAAGTCCATTATATTCGATTGTGCCATAATGTATTAGCCTCTGTGTACAATGTTCTCTTGGTTCTGCTCCTTTTGCTCTACATCAATTCTTGGGGGTCATTCCAGTTCACATGGAATTCCTCCAGTTCTTTATTCCTTTCAGCACAGTAGTATTCCATCACCAACTTATACCATAGTCTATTGAGCTATTCTTCAATTGATGGATACTCCCTCATTTTCCAATTTTTTGCTACCACAAAAAGCGAGACTATAAATATTTTTGTACAAGTATTTTTCCTCATTATCTCTTTGGGGCACAAACCCAACAGTGGTATGACTGGGTCAAAGGGTAGGCATTCTTTTAAAACCCTTTGCGTTTAATTACAAATTGCTCTCCAGAAAGGTTGGATTAATTCACAACTCCACCAACAACACATTTGTGTACCATTTTTGCCACATCCCCTCCAACATTTATCACTCTCCTTTGCTGCCAGATTGGCCAATCTACTAGGTGTAAGGTGGTACCTCAGAGTTGTTTTAATGTGCATTTCTTCAGTCAGGAAGGATTTAGAATACTTTTTAATGTGCTTATTGAGAGTTTTAACTCCATCTTGTGAAAATTGCCTATTCATGTCCCTTGACCATTTGTTGATTGGGGAATGGCTTGATTTTTTAAAATTTGACTTAGTTTCTTATATATTTGGGATATTAAACCTTTGTCAGAGATTTTTGTTATTAAAATGTTCTCCCAGTTTGTTGCTTTCCTTCTAATTTTGGTTGCATTGGTTTTGTTTGTACAAAACAGTTTGGAGTTTCATGTATGTCCATTTAAAATTTTTTTATGTGTTTTAAAGTTTCTTTTCAACATGGTTACTATATTCAGAGTAAATTATAACTGTTGTTTTTCTTGAAAGTAGGTGCCTGATTCTACCAACACTAAACATATACATATGTGTTTGTTTATTTGTAAGTGTATGTATGTATACATATACAAACACATATATGCATATATATATATAATTTTTTTTTGTACTTGATGCTAAGTTAACTTATATGGCAACCAGGAGAATTTTAGAGTAGAAAACAATCTCCATATCTTTGTGGCATCAAACTCTTTTGGTGTTTTACTAAATGGAGTTGATTGGATAATTTCAAAGGGAGCCAGAGTAGTGAACCAAATGTACAATGAATTAGAAGTCATCTTAGGCCATTAATCAGATGCTTGTGGACTGAGATCTTCTGGGCTGAAGCAGAGGGAAGAATACATCAAAAGATGGATTAAAGAATTCCTCAGAGCTTTTCTCTCCTACTGACTAGGAGCAGATGACTAGAATCTGTTTCACAACTGATGTAACACTTGCCCTTGGGGCTATAAGTTAAAGATATGATGGACTCTTAATTTTTCAAGGAAAAAGCCACATCATAGCTGAAGACTAGAAGAGAGCAACAAAGATTAGCAGCAATTTCGGAGAAATACCTAATATCAGAGGACATTAGTGGCTTTCCAAAACTGAAAGCATAAGTTGTTCCAGACACACATGTTCTCTAGCTATATGTATTCCCTAAATATATATCTGGCCAAAAGTGTGTCCCTGACCAGCGGGTTTGGCCTGTTTGCATTTCTTCATTCATGTTTTCTGCTCACACATTCTGAGCTATGTCCACTCTCTCACTGGTAGTGACTTATGTGATTATATATCCATATTAAGAGAAAAATCTTTTTTATAATTTATTTTCATATGTAATTTGATTAAATGTCTTTTCTTCTGAACTACTATGTCTAATGATTGGCCTAATAAAAATGAATTAATGAGTGAAAAATTTCAAATTAAAAAGCAACTCCGTGTACATAAACACATACCCACACATAAATGTACACAGATATATTTCACACATAATTAATGAAAATCATATTGCTGTAATTCACATGCTTAAATTTTCTAGCCCCCCATGTGTTTAAACTTTTTTTTTCTCAAATTAGTTTGAATTTACTTCTCTGTGGATATATTGTAAAATTATTCCCCATTCTCCATATAATTCGAGTTCCTTGAGGACATGGGCTACTTTTCATTTTTGATGTTTAATTTCATTTTCATTTTATCCTCAGTACCTAATATTTCGAAATGTTAGAGGACTTGGACTTCTCATCAATATCACGCCTGGGACAGCTGAAAGATCTGTCAAACTACACACAATGACTGACACACATATTAGACACACTAAAGAAAAACAACTTTGGAAGTATTCAAGAATTCCAGCAGAAAGTTATACCACAACTAATGTGGACTTAATGAGGACTCTCCAAGAGAATTAAAGGAATTCAAGGAGCTTTTAATTACCTCCTCCTAACTCTTACCATTTGTTCTCTAAGTTTTGTTCTACTTTCTGTTACTCTGTATATAGTTTGAGATGTTCCAAATTATCTTGATAAGTACCCACAAAATAAATACCCTTGCTATATAACTTGATAAATACCAATAAAAGTTAATAAGCTTGGATCATTAATTGATATAAATGGATAATTAGTATGGTAGCACACTGGACAAGAATGGCAAACATTAGTCCTAGAAAACCATACCTAACTCCATACCTACCTCCACACCTACCAAGATCCCTTAGAATTTTGAGGGGAGAATTAAAATCTGAGCTCCAAGGACTGAAGATTAATGTTAGTGGGTGTTGAGAGACTGAACCCAGGGTTTACACTAAATATTAATGGTTTTAAAAAGCTTTTTGTAGAGAAGGCAAAGCAAAGAGAAGCAAGTTGGCACTGTCAAGAGGTAACCAAATAAGATTCTCATAGACTACGTTATGAAGAAACATAAAAATAAGTTAATCTGAGACATAGGTTGAATTTTCAAAAGTTAAATTCTTAAAATGAAATAGGTCTTGGTAGTGGTCATTTCCTCTGAAAAGTTGGAATGGAAATCACTTCCTGATAGTCAAAAGGTCTCAGGATGCAGGACCCTTAACTTATCAAGCTTATGAAATTATAGTCAAAGTTAGGAAAATCTTTTTAAGCATTCATGAGTATTGGGAAAAGCTCTCCTTCCTTATCATGATTATTTTACAGTAGAGAATGTCTGAGTTCCAAAAAACATGCTCCAAAGAGATGAAGAGAGAGAGCAAAAAGGAGGAATCCTCCTTATTGAAATCTCATGAATGGATATTTATTTCTGCTTAGTGGCTAATATTTTGTGGAAGAATATACTCCATCATTGGAAACAAAGGACCAACAAGGAACTTCTGGTTGTGCATGACCTCTAGAAAGATACCAGAGGTATAACCCAGGAGTTATCTGTAAAGTGGATGCTGCTTTACTTTAGAAATGTAGCAGGCCATGGTCTCTGTCCCTGTCTGCCATCCAGATGATAAAAACAAAGAGGGAAATGGAATAATCAGAGTGAGAACTAGAGATTTCTGGGAGCACAAGTCTACTTATGGGAAAAAATGGTGACTATCTGGAATTCCATGGTGTGGCACTAGTGTCCTGTCACTCTACAGGGACCAAGAAAGCCATGAAATATGGGGTTAGGGAAATGAAGAAATCTCTCAAAAAATGAGACAAAAGGATCATGATTATGATTTTGGTTGGAGGCACACTGTCCTTAGAACTATACCACCACCACTATTGCATATCATGTGAGAGAATATGAATATACTTCATGACTACTTTCTCTCAAAATTAGATCTGGGAATAGCCACTAATTCTTAGTATCCCACCAATGTGCCATTTGAGATTCAACCAGATGAGGATTACCGGCTGTCTATGACAATATATAATTTAGAGAGGAAAAAAAAAATCTCATCCTGTCCTCTATAAAGAATAGTGGTAAAATATGCATGATTTATTTATTTATTTATTTATTTATTTATTTGTTTGTTTATTTTTATGACTGAATTTTTATTTTTTAGAAAAATTTTCCATGGTTACATGATTCATGTTCTTACTTTCCCCACTACCCCTATAATCAGTGCACATTTCCACTGGTTTTAACATGTGTCATTGATCAAGACCTTTCTCCATATTATTGATAGTTGCACTGGTGTGGTTGTTTAGAGTCTACATCCCCAATCATGTCTGCATCAACCCATATGTTCATGCAGTTGCTTTTCTTCTGTGTTTCCACTACTGCAGTTATTCCTCTCAATGTGGGTAGTATTCTGTCCAGGTCATTGCATTGCTGCTACTTTTGATTTTATCACAGTGCATCAGTCTCTGTGTACAATGTTCTCCTGGTTCTGCTCCTTTCACTTTGCATCAATTCATGGAGGTCTTTCCAATTCATGTGGAATTCCTCCAGTTCATTATTCCTTTGAGCACAATAGTATTCCGTTACCAGCATATACCACAATTTGTCCAGCCATTCCCCAATTGAAGGGCATTCCCTCATTTTCCAGTTTTTTGCCACCACAAAGAGCATGGCTGTAAATATTTTTGTATATATAGTTTTCCTTATTATCTCTTTGGAGTACAAACCCAGCAATGGTATGGCTGGATCAAAGGGCAGACAGTCTTTTAGTGCTCTTTGGGCATATTTCCAAATTGCCATCCAGAATGGTTGGATCAGTTCACAATTCCATCAGCAGTGCATTAATGTCCCAATTTGGCCACATCCCCTTCAAAATTCATTACTCTCTCCTGCTGTCATTTTAGCCAATCTGATAGGTGTAAGATGGTACCTCAGAGTTGTTTTGATTTGCATTTCTCTAATTATGAGAGATTTGGAACACTTTCTCATGTGCTTATTGATAGTTTTGATTTCTTTATCTGAAAATTGCCTATTCATATCCCTTGCCCATTTATCAATTGGGGAATGGCTTGATTTATACAATTGATTTAGCTCCTTGTATATTTGAGTAATTAGACTTCTGTCAGAGTTTTTTGTTTTAAAGATTTTTTTCCCAGTCTGTTGTATTCCTTCTGATTTTGGTTGCATTGTTTTTGTTTGTACAAAACCTTTTTAATTTAATATAATCAAAACCATTTAATTTGCATTTTGTAATTTTCTCTAACTCTTGCTTGTTTTTAAAATCTTTCCTTTCCTTTGCAAAGAGTGATAGCTTAGTCTCCTCATTGCCTATTATAATACCTTAAATTCCTTTTTCTTCTATAATGGCTACTACTAGTCTTTCTAGTACAATGTTAAATAATAGAGGTGATAATAGGCATCCTTATTTCATGCCTGATATTATTGGGAAGGCTTCTAATTTATCCCCATTGCATATGATGCTTAGTAATGGTTTTATAACTCTCAGGATCATTTGCTGGAGTCTTTTTGCTATGGTCATTAGGAAGATTGGTCTATAGTTTTCTTTCTCTGTTTTTTGTCTGCCTGGCTTTAGAATCAGTACTACATTAGTGTCATAAAAGGAATTTGGTAGGATTCATTCTTTGCTTATTATGTCAAATAATTTGTATAGTATTGAGAAGATTTGATCTTTGAATGTTTGATAAAATTCACTTGTGAATCCATTGGACCCTGGTGATTTTTTTTAGGGTGTTCTTTGATGGTTTGTTTAATTTCTTTTTCTGATATGGGATTATTTAAGTATTCAATTTCTCTTACTATTAATCTAGGCAATTTACATTTTTTGTAAATATTCATCCACATCACCTAGATTACTACTATATTTATTGCATTATAATTGGGCAAAATAGTTTTTAATGATTGCCTTAATTTCCTCTTCATTAGAGGTGAGATCTCCCTTTTCATTTTTGATACTGATAATTGGGTCTTCTTCTTTCCTTTTTTTAATTAGGTTTACCAGTACTTTGTCTATTTTTCTGTTTTTAAAAAGTACTAGCTCTAGTTTATTGATTAATTCAATAGTTCTTTTGATTTGATTTAATTAATTTTTCCTTTGATTTTTAGTATTTCTAATTTTGTTTTCATTTGGGGATTTTTAATTTGTTCAGTTTCTAGTTTTTTAAGTTACATGCCTAATTTATTGACCTCTGCCCTCCCCAATTTGTTAATATATGCACTCAATGATATAAATTTACCCCTTAGTATTGCTTTGGCTGTATCCTAAAGGTTTGGTAAGAAGTCTAATTCCTGTCATTGTCTTTAATGAAATTATTAATTGTTTCTATGATTTGTCCTTTATTTTGGAGAGTCATATCATTTAATTTCCAATTAGTTTTGGGTTTGCCTCTCCATATATCCTTGCTAATAACTATTTTTATTGCATTATGATCTGATAAGGTCTCATTTATTATTTCTGCTTTTTTGCATTTGTTTGCCATGTTTCTATGCCCTAGTACATGGTCAATCTTTGTGAATGTTCAATGTGCAGCTGAAAAGAAAGTGTATTCCTTATTGTCCCTATTTATTTTTCTCCATATATCTATTAACTCCAATTTTTCTAAGATTTCATTTAATTCTTTCTTATTATTTGTTTGTTTGTTTGTTTGTTTATTTATCTATTTATTTTTGGTTTGATTTAGCTAGATCTGATAGGAAAAGGTTCAGGTCTTCTACTAATATAGTTTTATTATCTATTTCCTCCTTGAGCCCTGCCAGTTTCTCCTTTAGAAATTTAGATGCTATACCATTTGGTGCATACATGTTGAGAATTGCTATTTCTTCATTGTTTATACTGCCTTTTATCAGGATGTAATTAACTTCCCTATCTCTTTTAACCAGATCTATTTTTACTTTGGCTTTGTCAGAAATCATGATTGCAACTCCTGCCTTCTTTTTCTCAGTTGAAGCCTAATAGATTTTGCTCCAGCCTTTTATTTTTATTCTATGTATGTCTATCTGCCTTATGTGTGTTTCTTGTAGACAACATATGGTAGGATTTTGGTTTCTAATCCACTCTGCTATTTGCTTCTGTTTTATGGGCAAGTTCATCACATTCACATTCAGAGTTATAATTATCAACTTGGTATTCCCAGACATTTTGATTCTCTCTCCTTATTCTTCCCTTTCTTCTTTCACTATTTCCTTCTATACCAGTGTTTTGTTTTTAATCAGTTCCCCTAATCCCCTCCCTTATTTTACCTTCCTTTTCCCACCTCCCTTCTTATTCCCCTCTTATTGTTCCTTAGGGTCTTTTTAAGCTACGACCTCCCCCCACCCCCTTTTCTGTCCCTAGTATTGGTTTCCTCCCCACCAGTTCGTTTTTTACCCGTCTACTTTTCTATAGGGTATGAATCAATTCTCTGCCCCAATGGATCTGATTGTTGTTCCCTTTTTAAGTTAATTTTATTGCAATTCAGAATTAGGTATTTCCTTTCTCCAACCTCTTTACCCTTCCGTTGTATTGTTCTTCTCCCCTGTTTGCCGCTCGTGCTTCTTTATGAAATATAAATTTATTCTATTTTGTCTGTTTTCCCATTAATCTTAATATCATCTCCTTTTTTACCTCTAGTTTTATATACATTTATATGTATTTATAAATGTACATAGATGTATATATATATATATATATATAAAACATATACATAAGTAGAAATATACACACATATACATATATCTTGACATTTTGTCCTATACAGTTTGTCCCTGTTTCCTCTATACTTCTAGCTAACTTGTTGATAATAACAATTTTTAAGAGTTACCAATATCTTCTTTTCTTATAGGGATATAAGTCAATTTAAAATATTGGGTTTAAAGGAAAGGTTTTTTTTTTTTTTTTTTTTTTTTTTTTTTTTTTTTTTTCCTGCTTTCCTAATTACCTTATGGTGATTCTCTTGAGTTCTGTGTTTGGGCAGAAAACTCTCTGTTTGAGTCTGGTTTTTTCTTCATGAATGCTTGGAAGTCTTCAATTTTGTCGAATGACCTTACTTTCTCCTTCAAGAATATAGTCAGTTTTGCTTGATGGTTGGTTGCAGACCCAGCTCTCTTGCTTTCTGGAATATTATATTCCATGCCTTCCGGTCCTTCAACGTAGATGAAGCCAGATCCTGTGTTATCCTAATTGTGGTTCCCTGCTATCTGAATGACTTCTTCTCAGCAGCTTGTAATATTTTTCCCTTTGTCTGGTAGTTTTTGAATTTCGCTATAATATTCCTGGAAGTTGTCAGTTGTAGATTAAATGTAGGAGGTGATCTGTGAATTCATTCAATTTCCACTTTTCCCCCTTGTTTGAGAATGTCAGGATTGCTTTCTTGTATAATTTCCTGTAGGATGATGTCCAGGCTTTTTTTTTCTCGTGATGTTCTAATAGACCCATAATTATTAAACTGTCTTTTTGAGATCTGTTTTCCAGATCTGTCATTGTGTCAATGAGGTATTTCATATTTTCCTCAAATTTTTCATTTTTTATATTTTGTTTTATATGTTCTTGCTGCCTTGTGAAGTCATTTGCTTCTAGTTGTTGAATTCTAATTTTTAAAGACTAAATTTCATCCCTGGCTTTTTGGTCTTCCTTCTCCTTCTGTTCTGATTTTCTTTGTAGATCATCTTTTGCCTTCTTTGTTTTTCAGCTGGGCAATTTGGGTTTTAAGATATTATTTTCTTGTTTTAGATCATCTATTTCCTTTTCCCAATTGTCTTCAGCCTCTGATGATTATTTTCTGAGTTCTTTAGTTATTTGAATTTTGAGTTCTTGAGTTAATTGAATTTTGATTCTTGAGTTAATTGTATTTTAAGTTCTTCCAAAGCCTGTGTCCATTTCACTGAAGTTTCTATGTTTTTTCTGGGTGTTCATTTATTTTCTTCTAATCCATTTGCTCTTTGCTCAATTTCTGGATAGAACCTGTCAATTATGGTGTCTTTTTTTCTTTTTCTGTTGTTTGCTCATATTTTTTTCCTTCATTCTCCCCTGTAATTGGCTGTGATCTTGGTCATCTGATCAGTTTTTTTTAATCTGTGGCTTTGGACTATTCAGTCCTGGGAGGGCTTCTTCTCTGTTTTGTTGATTAATTAGGATTAATAATGGGACCTGAGGCCAGATTTTTGTCAGCTGGTGGTAAAAGCTAAAGTGAATTCTGCTACTTTCATAATAGTCTGTGGGGGAGGGGTTTTGGAGCTTCCCTGTCTTCTGAAGATTTCTTGTCTTCTGTATTGATAGGATTAAGCCAGGTGGGGTTGATCTGCATAGCTCATAGTGCCCTGAGGTCAAAACCTCAAGAGAAAGGTGGGGAGAGTGCAAGATGGAGTGTATGTCCACGCTCTCTGGGTTTCTCCCAAAGGAGCCTCCTTGCTATCCATAATCAGAGCCTTGAGTTTGGCACAGCTGTGCCAGTGAGGCATTCCCTTGGACTAGCCCACCAAGAGATTCCAGGATCTGCTGGAGACTCAGCACATTAGGTGGAGGAGGTTATCTGGGATCTTCCTCCTTTCTTTCCCCTCCCAATGGACAGTTCCAAGAATTTAGGCTTTTTTTTCTCTTTTTTTTCTGCATACCTTTTAAGTTGGGTTCAGCTGGAGGATCCCCCAGCTCTGTTCTGTTGTCAAATTTGGTTTTCTGTTCCTTCAGAGCCCTTTGTCCTTGTTTGGTGGTGAAGGGCTTTATGGAGGTCTGGAGCCTTTCTGTTTCTACGCTGTCATCTTCCAGAAGAAAAAAAAATCTATGATGATTTAGAGCAAGGTATCTTACCCACTTTTTGTGTCATAGACAATCTGATAAAACTGATGGAGAATTTCTCAGCATAACATTCTTAAATACATAAAATAAAACAGAATTAGAAATGAAAGAAATAAAATTGTATAAAATTATAAAAATATTTAATAAGACCAATTTGCAGAACCCATTGCTTAAAATGGACCAGATGTTTAGTCTCATTGCCACCTCAGCCTCAGAGGAACCAAGGAACCATTTTTGGTAACAAAGAGTAGAGGACAGATTCACTCCAGGTGCAGTTGAGGTAGGAGGCAAAAACTAATTTCCCAGGGAGTCCTGGACCTCACCCCCAGAAGGTTTGGAATGAAAGTAAATTCATGACAGGTCCCCAAAGCAATAGGATCTTGGGGCTTTTAAATCAGTGTGATTATATGATGAATTTATGGAAGATTGAAAGTTGAGCAATGGAAATATTAGTTTCTATGGAATGACAATAAAAATCCTCAAACCCAGATTTAGGATCCTTAGGAACAAAACTTTGTTTTCCTTGTAATAGGTTTGATTCTATAGCTGGTCCTCATTATATACCATAATCCTTTACTTTTCTCCCTTTTGAATTACTAGAAGGAGATATAATATAAGCTTATTGAAATCAATGAGTATTTTATTTTTGCCTTTTTCTCTTCAGTGCCTATTCTAGTACCTGTAACACAGTAGGGTGTGAATAAATTCTTATTCATTGATCTTAGCGCTATGAATCTGTTTAGTGTGTCTTTGTGTTTCTGACATTTGTGCATATCTGAATGTGTGCTTTTGTTTCTTAACTTCTTTGTAACTTTCTTTTGGGAAGGTCCTACGTGACTCATACTTTATAGCACAGATCTTTAACCTTTTTTTGTGTCATGAACCCATCAGGGAGATTGTTAAAGCCTAACGTTCCATTTTCGCAAAATTATGTTTTTAATAATTGAAGGAAATAATAAAAGAAACAATAAAGATTCAATTTCCCTCGACCATATTCATAGATTCTCTGATTCCTAAATTGATGTATCAGTCTTTAGATCCCAGATTAAGAACTCATAGTCTAAAGGCTCCCAGTGCTTTGAAGAAGTTTGGGGGCAATAAATAAATTATTAAGACTTGCTGACTAGACTAACATTTAATAGAAAATTTCTAAAAGAATAGGTTCTAATGTGAGAATTTGGCTGTAAAATCCACATGTTTTTTGAATCCGAATAGAATTAATTTGAATATTTAAATTCAAAGCCTGCTACCCAGGTCCTTGTTCTTCCATTATGTGCAGCTGTTTGAGAAGAGATGAAAGAGCAGGAGAGAAGCCTGTTTCAGTTGATTTCTGTAATTCTTATGCATTATTAATTATCTTAAAAATAACATGTGTATGTCAAGATTCATTAGAAACCTTAACGGCATATTTAATTTGAGAATTGTCATTCCATGCAGTCTACTCAACGTAACTGATTGTTTAGAAGAGATAATTCATTGTCTACAAGTTATACTAATGACTTCAAATGAAAATCATATCTAATGATCTTAGACAAGGCACATAGTTATTTTAACCATGTCTCAATATTCATTTATGCTTGTTTTTACTAATTGAAATTAATTGGAATAAATATGTATCAAATAGTTAAACTTAGCAAATTCGTTTTAATAAAGTGATTGAGTACCTTTTCATACTAATGTGCCTGACTATTATTTCTTCTCCTAAGGTCTTCTTCTGACATGCCTTCCTAATGATAATTAATTTTTTATACATACATTTTTATAAAAAGAAAACAGAAATAGAAAAACTCTCTTCCTCCCTCAAAAATAACAACAAAAAAAGTCCACCAATGTGAGATGTTCTCTGAGTTTACAAAATTCAAAATATCTAGCATTCTGTCATTTAAGTAAAAAAAATAGGGCAATGGGAAGGAAAAAAATCTGTCAATTTCTATACTGATTTTAAGATATGGATAGTCTGTAGATAAAAATAAATTATTTTATTTTTCTTGTCATCTAGAAATTTTTGAAGTCATAAAAGTATAGCTACAGTCAATTGATAAGAAAGATTTAAATATTTTGTCAGTTTAGACTGTATATGAGGAATTTCTCATAGGTAGGCCCTTATGGTAAATCACATTAAAAATCCTAATAAATGTCAACAAACTTGCAAATGGTTACAGCAAGTGTCAGGCATACAATTGTGAGAAATAGCTGGTGCCTCACTAGGCTATAGAATGATGATTTATTTAATTACTTATGTGACTCCTAGGGGAAGATGGATTGCTAATAAATCAGTCCATCTAATTCAATATTTATTCGTGCCACAAATATTTGTTAAACACCTATTATCTACATGGTTGCATGCTATATTCTATGGAGGATGCAAAGAAGTAGAAGAGGAGTCTATTCTTTTTAATAGATGATTGCTTACTTAGGAAGACTATAGTTGCATAGCAGATATCAGTCTATATGAGTAGAAAGAATATCTGTCATTAGGAGTTTCTCACATGGAAGTATTACTAGCCTGAACAAAAAGAAAAGAAAAAAGAAAAAATAGAAGAAAGATAAGAAACAATTTAGATAGTCACTTATGAGGGCAGAGCAGCGTGATCCAAAGTCCAAGAAGGAACCCTGTGCACATTCTTGGGCTGTTTGAGATGCCATGATACGTAATGGATAGGTGGCCTCAGCAATACAGGCATTGCCTTCAGTGAGGGTTTTTACAACCTATTCATGTCTGCCCAATCTGTGCCACTCTTGTCCATGTATACTTATGAAACTTCAACTGGAAGGGAAAGAGGAGAAATATTAAGTTTGTTGAAAATCTTCCTTTAGAAATTTGACATTACCTGATTAAGTAACACATTAATTAAGAAATTTAGATTTTACATTTAAATTTAGGAAATTGAGAAATTAAGAAATTAAGAAAATACATGTTTTGGCTGGTCATTGATTGACATCTCTTTTGCTACATCACTAGCCTCAATAATTATTCCTGGACATATATCTCTCTAATAAAATCTTTTGTGCTCCTTTTTCTTTTGTTCTTTAATGGTGATTTATTGCGACCATTATTTTCCAGATGAGGTTGCATAATTTATAAAATAGATTTTTTATTGATATCTTTTTACATTGCCTAGATTTACTTTTGTATCTTTTCCTCCCACTTTTCCCAGATAGCCATTCCTTATAACAAAGAAATGTAAGGTGATAACTGAAACTAATTTTATTGTTGACTGTCCTATCTCTCTGACAAGATCACTGAGATGGTTTCCAGCGTCCCATGCTTTTCCATTCCCTTTTGGGTCAGCTTTAATTTTGGGGAGGTTGTGACATTCCACGACATATTCTACAGCATCATTGGAAGAGTAATACTATTCAAAAGAGAGTCTATTGCTTCAGGAAGAAGTTTTCGTTCATAAAAACACTGAAGAATTTCAAAGAAAATTCAATATAAACTCTGTTCAGTTCTGTGCTCAGCTCATTGTCTATGCACAGTGTCTGTCCAAGATGAATCACAGTGAGATTTTGTATTCCATATCTTTCATTCAATTGTTTTATTATAAAAATGTGACCTACTATAGAATATCATTTGTGAAATTTGCCTATTCTTTTCTCATACCTTGCCTCCTCTCTCCCTACTCTAGTCCAACCTCCACACAAGTGTTGAGTGGTTTTCTCTAAGCAGAGCTCGGGACCATGCCATTTCCTTCATCGATGAACTCAAATGGTTTCCAGTTGCCTCTGGGATCAAGGATAAACTCTTCTGTTTAACTTTAAAATGTTTTTGTACAGGTTCCTACCTACCTTTTCATATTCGTTGTAGAGTTCTCCCCCTTATGCACTCTGTGATCAGACCAAACTAAGTTCCTTGCGTATAATACCTTGTCTCCTGTCCAATGTCTACAGGAAAAACTACTCTCATATCTGGAATACACCATCTCTTCACCTCCACTTCACAGAAACGTTCTCTTTCTTTAAAACATAGATCAAGTATCATCTAGTACCAGAGCCTTTTCTGAAACTGTTCCCCAATCCCAACTACTAATGACTTCTCTCCTATAGTCTTTAACTACTTCTTTGTATTTATTTTATTTATTCTCTTAATGATTTTTGGTATGTTCTTAAATCTGTCCCCTCGTTAGTATGTCAATTCTATTTTAAGCCTATTTCATTTACTGAATTTATTTTTCCAACACTTAGTACAGTAGGCACTTAAAACAAGCTTGTTGATTGATTGATTGATGAGTAATTAATATAATTAAAAAGATTCATGCAGTGTTGATAGGCAGGTTTAAGTTGTATATTTTGAGATTTGTAATATAGCTCTCAGATAAGGCAGTGCCTGTTACATTTCTTAATAAATGCTTATTGATTGGTGTAATTAAATAAAAACTTAATGAATACAATTAAATTTTTTATCAGAGTCAATGAAATCTATATTGGGGGAAAATAGTTCCTAAATAATTGGCTGATGAAAGTCTGTTACTTCCAATGAAGTGCTATTCTGATACATCATCATGGCATGGAGGTGACCTTGGGTTCATTCCCCAAGGCTTTGCAAGTGGAGTGAAAACTGAAGCAGGTGCTTACACCCTGGGAGTGGTTTGTGTATTGGTCCCATGATGGACTACATGTCTTTCTTTTAAGGACAAGCCTCATTCAATCCAGATAATATCATCATGAGACTGACTCCGAGGCAATGAATCCTTTTGGCAAGAATAACTCTATTATGAGTGTGAAAAATTTGACCTGCATCAGTGGAGAGAGTTCCTATGCTGCTGAGAACTATTGAAATACAAAAATAAGTCAAGACATAAAGAAGAATCTTTGCTGAGTTAAATATTTATGGTGAATTATTTGTATGACTGATATGCAAGATGATTAAACCTACATACATATATGTATATCTGTGTGTGTACATATACATACATAGCACATGGCTTCTACTCATAGGCCATAAATATTGTAGACAATCCTGTTGGCCACAGAAGGACTGTCTCAAGAAATAACACTGCCACCAGTGTCATCTTTGAAAATACTGATAAATTTTGATGGAAGCAAATACTCAATTTGATTTATATGCAGATGTCAACATATAGAGGTCCTTTAGGCATTTGTAAGCTGCTAAACAGATGTGTGTCACAAGTGATAGAGTTGAATGCTAAGCCATTTATGTAGAGTAGACAGTCATATCTCATTCAAATTGACTTAGGAGAAATTCATAGATATGAAAACTTAGACTTGAAGGCTTTTTTTTCCAGTAAAGTCTTTGTTCTCCCCTCACAAATTAACTAGATAAAAGTCTGAATTCTCTGCTTTCTTTTAGTGAAGCAGATTAAGTTTAAGGACACTTAAAAATTGCTTAATTATCCAAACAATGATGCCAAAGAATAGCATCTTAAATTTATATAATACTTTATGATTCACAAAGCATTTTTTCTCTCAACAGCTCTGCATGGTAGATAGTGCAAGTATTATTATCCATATTATAGTAAAAAGAAAACCGAGGTACAGAAAAGTTAAGAGATTTATCTATGGTTACATAAGCAGCAAGTGTCAAAGATGGGACTCCAGATCACTTACTAATCAAAAAGTAAAAAAAAAGTAAACAAAAAATACACATAGATCAGTGATTCCCAAAGTGGGCACTACTGCCCCCTGGTGGGTGCTGCAGCAATCCAGGGGAGCATTGATGGCCACAGGTGCATTTATCTTTCTTGCTATTAAATTTTTAAAAATTGCCATTAAAATTTAAAAAATTAAAGATTTAATTTCCAGGGGGCTAAGTAATATTTTTTCTGGAAAGGGGGCGGTAGGCCAAAAAAGTTTGGGAACCACTGACATAGATATTTGCACAATTTGGGCAAGGCAGCCACTCATATCAAGAAATGGATTCTTGCCAGAGCAGGTACTGTGTAGCACAATAGGCAAGAGCGTGGATCTGGAAGCAGAAGATTTCTCTGGGTTTCAGTTTCTTCATCAGTAAAATGAGAGAGTTAAATTAGAATATTGAGGGAATTTTGAGTGTGTATATCCCTAATAAACAATCCAGATTAAAGTAAAAGTTGTTGCCATATAAACAAGCATTTTTCAAGGTCAATAGGAAACCAAGGCAATTCATGTGACTTTTCTTGGATTGAGTTAAAAGTTTTTAACCTTATCACTTGGCTAAGTCAAACTAGTGAAAAATTATCAAACTAGAAAAGAGGCTGACCATGTCAAAGAATTGGTGATTATGATGGAATGATTGAAAAGATGTGAATGTATGTAAAAAATCTATTTCATTTTTGCCCTTTTTAATGTCATGGCAGTTTTGCTCATATCCATAAACAAAATGCAATTTCTTCCACTGGAATTGCTTTTTTGCTCAGTGAAAAAATGTATGTGTCATAGTAGGGCAGGAAAGTTGGAGTTCAAAAGGTATAATCCAATGTGTGGGCAATGAGATGAACTAGAGAAAAAAATGCAGCCAAAAGAAATAGTTTGAAAGCAGAAAAATGGCATTAAAAATCAACAGTAGCCTAATGGCTTCAGATAATGTATGCACAGATCCAAGCCTTCACCTTAAACCCAATACACTGACACAGAATTGCTTGTTAGCATTGAAAAACATTTTCTAATTTCATTTATTCATTATTTTGCATACCTTGAGATTTTCCAGCTTCAGTTAAAAGCTGAAGAAAGGCTATAGTCACGGCCGAACAACCTCTGGAGCCAAGTAATCATATTACTGTATTGCAGCTTCTCTGATATTCTGTACCTTTCACAGATGTCTGGAGATATCTTGTTTTTCAACATGCTCTACTGAAAAATTATACAGTCTAAGAAAAATATGCCATTCCACATACTTCCTATATTCATTCTTAAAAAAAATTAACTGAGGTGAAGGTCAGTTGCTGCATATAGGGGCATTTACTAATTTTATCATTTTTTCCCATTCTAATCCTCCCCACCTACCAGCCCTCACAGTCAGTTTCTATTAAAGTCGTCACCCTCTAGACAAGAGTACCAAACACACACGTCCTTCAAAGTCCCTCATTTATAACATGTCTAGGATGCTTATAAGTAGGCAGTCACATGGAGCAAATCTGTCTCTCATTCTGTCTCCTACCGATATCACTAACCTTTTGACTTCCTATCTGATAGAGAAAGCCAGAATCTGGTTTTATCAGAAAATTAGTTAATATTATTTCGTAGGATAAACCACAATCTAGAGACATGGGTCTGGAAAACTGAATTCCTGTTTTTGCCTAACAACAATTGCATGCCCTTGTGCAGCTCACTTTTAATTCTGAAATCAAAATAGCAAAATTGACCTAAAAGGTGATTTATCTTTCCTCATTAATAAAATGAGAGATTTGTGGGTGAATAAATAAGTGATCTTAAAATGTATCAACAAGTAATCACAAGTGGATGATTAGCTGGATTATATAGACTGGAATCTACTGATCTGAGAATGGTGGCAAGATGTAGTGAATGTAGTGGATTTGGAACTGGGAAAACTTGGCTTTGAATCCTACCTCAGACACTAGCTTCTTGAGGTTCAGTTTCCTCATCTCTACAATTAGGGGGTTGGACTTGATGACTACTTAGGCTGCTTGCAGTTCTAAATCCTTGATCTTATTTTCTTCAACTTCTATGCTTTAGTCTGGAATTGTGATTTCTTCATTTGGGGAACTCCTGGTGTGTTAACTATATTTGCCAATCTAATTCTCCATCACTTGTGTGGTTTATAAAGATTTTCCTGGGGCACTGAGAGATTAAGTGACTCATTCATAACCACAGACCTACTTTATTTCAGAAACAATACCTGAACTGGGAATCTTGTGATCTGACTTTCTGTTCAATTTATCTCTCTCTCTCTGTGTCTCTGTGTCTCTGTGTCTCTGTGTCTCTGTGTCTCTCTGTCTCTCTCTCTCTGTCTCTCTCTCTCTGTCTTTCTCTGTCTCTTTCTGTCTCTGTCTCTCTCTGTCTCT